>NW_026057580.1:92426541-92489098 GCF_023721935.1 Panthera uncia
AAATTAACAGAAAACTCTAGCACCGTTCAGGAAAAACCATTCTGAGTTAAGATGTCTCAGGAATGAAGGCTTGCATCACCACACCAGGTACAGAGTTTTTCCTAGGTAAGGTGTTTGCTGTGTCTAAATATCACAGAATGGGGATTTCCTGCCAGTAAGTGGAAACAAGTATGCAAAATAATGTAAGGAGTCGTGGATAAAATAGTATCCACCCACAAGGAGCCAAGGGGGTAAAGCTGAGCAGCATTCTTCAAAGTGTGTTTTTCAGGCCCATGCAGATCCATGACCTGGTATTACTAGTCTACACTAAGAAAAGTATAGAAATTAAGAGTTAATGTGTAGGGGCGCCTGGGTGGTTCAGTCAGTTAAGCGTCCGACTTCAGCTCAAGTCATGATCTCATGGTTTGTGAGCTCGAGCCCCGCGTCGGGCTCTGTGCTGACAGCTCAGAGCCCGGAGCCTGCTTCAGATTCTGTGTCTCCCTCTCTCTCTGCCCTTCCCCCACTCACACTCTGTCTCTCTCTCCTTCAAAACTAAATAAACATTAAAAAAAATTTTTTTAAATAAGAAAAATTAAAAAAAAGAGTTAATGTGTAGAAAATTTTATAGCAACTTAGAGTAACTTTACTGTTGAACTTTAAAATAAGCAAGAAACAATGGGGGGAAAAACATAATCCGGGTAGTTGAAGAAGGAAATTACATATATCAACCATGTCCTTTGATCTTTTGCAGAAATGAGGACTGTGATATCCAACTCTTTTCCTTGCTGTGTCATGTATATATATATATCCATTAATATGTATACACATTCATTAATTTGCCTTTTCCTCAACTTTTTACTCTATTTTATTTCTTCATAGGTTAACATTCATGAAATGTGTGCATGTACATTTTTGCACGTGTGCACCACTGAGACACTGGAATGCATCTTACAACAATAGGATGTTATGGTTGAATGACCGCGTTTCTTATTTTTAAAATTTTAAGTGGAATAGCACTGATGACGATAAACCTTGCAAATGGTAAGTGTCTTAGATTCGTTCAAATTCAATAAATACGATACGCTGGCACTGGTTAACTTTAAAATGTGGTATTAAAAATTACAGAAAATCAAGATGGGATTGTAACTGTAATGGAGGAGGAATAACCATCAACCCAACACGCTGAAATCAGTCAGTAGGTAATGAGACTGACTCTTGCTCTTTTGGGGACAATGTGAAGGTGTGTTCATTTTCGAGGGATAGTTGTGTTGTGTTAGATCGGAGGGTGCTATAACTGTTTAGAAGGCTAAATATAAAGGAAGGATGCACGTTGGGCAATGAACAAGTGGACTGTACTGGCCATCAGCTGTACGTAACCCTCTAAAGTCACTTGCCATTCTGCCATTGTAAATCCTGTATTCTTCAATGAAACCCCGAAACTACATCTTCCAATCACCTGTGAGCGTGCAGGTACTGGTTTTCACTGAGAAAAAGCACCCAACACACGCAGAGGGCAGACGAGAGAAAAGAAAATTTAAACAACTCATGTGCTAAGGGAGAAATGTTGTAAGTTATAAGCAGTGAGATTCATGTGATTGCCAAAGCCATGCTAAAGAATGTAAATCCCGTTTCTTCAAACGTAGGATCATCTCAATGGTCCCCTGTTTGGTATTCACACTCTGAGATATATGGAGAAGATTGTTCCACACTGGGGATTAATAAAATAGAGATGGCAGAAAGTCAGGGAGACAATAAGCCTAAAACTCCAGGAAAGAAATTTGAATTATTTATTTGTAGGGTCTAAGGTAAAGCAATGGACTTAAAAGTTAGAAAGAAATGTAATAGTGATAATAAGCACATAATATATAAAAAAGGGGAAAAAGAAATATATATATTATAATATATATGAATATATGATATATATATCACATATATGGTGTGTATATATGTGTGTGTATATATGTGTATATATATGTGTGTGTATATATGTGTGTGTGTATATATATATAGAGAGAGAGAGAGAACAAAAGAGATACACACAGAAACACAAATACTGTACAAACAGCTTGTTTTAATGACAATATTGTCATTACGAATGACAATTAGGAATGACATTTCACTTGTCCACCTCTTTATTGCTATTGCCAGTGGGCCCTGAGAGCCATACCCTCAGGGATAGTTCAGCCCTAGGACTGAAGAGAACTCCAGTGGCAACATTTTCCCCTGCCACTCTCATTTTGGAGCTATGTTATTGTTCCTGCGGAAAAGTTGTACTCATTGTTTTCCCTTCTTTTTACACATTGAAATTTAAATAGAACACAGTGTCCAGAGGGCATACCCCTTGTAGTAGCTGACTTCAGCTAATAGATTCCCAAAGAAGCCTCTGGGAATCCATGCTCCCAGGTTTTGTGGTGTTGACACTGAATTTGGCATTGTATAACTGTTGAACAAAGTTAACAGTACAGAGTTAATAGAATGCCTTTCTAGAATAAGATCAGAACGAAGTACAAAGACCCATCCTTTAATTAATTTCTGCCCCAGACTGCTTTTATTCAGCTAAAGTGTGGTCAGTTAAAAACAAACGAACAAACAAACAAAGGCACAGAATCTTTAACACTCCTGTCGAGAGCTGAGGTCTATGTCTTATTCTCTCATATCCAAGTGGGTTGTACCCCTGCACTGACCAATAGAATAAAGTGGAAATGGCAGTTCTGGGCCCTGGCCTTAAGAGACTGACAGTTTTCATTCCTCTCTCTCAGAACACTTGCTCTTGCCCCCTCTTGGCCATATGAGCCCCTAGATAAGAAGTTCTAGTATTTACTGGAGAAAACCACGTGGCAAGGTACTGATACCACATAGAGAGAGACCCAGATGAACCCAGTCTCTCAGCCTTTCCGGCCAAGACTAGGTATGATAGTGAACCTGTCTTTGACCCTCCTAAGTGAGCCTAAGCCTAAGCTACCAGCCAAGTACCCCTGAGAGATCCCCAGTCGTCGTCATGTGGAACAGAAGTGCCCAACCATGTTCTGCCCAAATGCCCGATACACAAAATCATGGGATATAATTAAATGGTTGTTATTTCAGGCCACCAGGATTTGGGATAGTTTGTTACACAGGAATAGATAACGTAAAAATGAAGTATGCCTGAAAAGCTGCAGGTAAAGATGATTTTTATAAATCTGCCATAAATTTCTCCTGAATTGACCTCATGATTTAGAGCTGCCTTCTGTTGTTTTCGGTGGGTACTTTAAGAAGTCTTGTCTCTTAAGTCCCTCTGTTAAGGAACTCCTGACCTGTAAACATAAGCTTATATTCATCTGGGAGTTCCATACTTGAAGTGACAAAATGAATAATTTTTTATTAAAATAACACAAAGCACAAATCTCTCTGGTTTTCACTCTTATTTTAGCTTCTAAGTAAAGCAGGTAAGCAAAGCATTTACATGCTTATGTTTTATAGCTGCTCAATCACATATTATTTTGCACATTTTTTTTAAACAGTAGGGTACTGCTCCCTGCAGTGGCTTGGCTCAACCTAACGCCTAAAGGCAGAATGGGTGAAGCTATTTGCCAATCCGAAAAGCATTTGGGACCCTCCTGGGTAAAATGTGGGGTTGGCATTAGAAGACCATTATCATCAACAATTGGCAGGAGGCACCACTCATTTCTCCTGGAGAGATTACAGGGGTTGAAGGATGTTTCCCTTAATCACCAAGCTGACCTCACCTGACAGAGGCTAGTGCTCGTTGAAGGCGAGCCCACTGCCCGGCTCCCTGAGGTCCCAGCGTCCCCTGGCTCTGAGCAGAAGGGACGCAGTCCAGGGGAGGGAAATGAAATTCCCATGCCAGACAAAACGGTTATGTCAGTCGCTGGTCATTACTCAGAATATTGCTTCAGGGGGAATTAGATGGGAGGAATGTCACAGAAGGAAGAAGAGACACATTTAGGACAGCTTCCGTCCTAATTCAGCTTCATCAATCTTCATGCCTAACCCAGACACTCTGGTACAACGTCTCCGGCCCACATTTGAGATGGCCGCACGTGGCTACATGATCTAAACCCGTGTGTAGCTACTGAGTAAAAGGATAGTAACTGTAATGACAGAATACCTACTGGGTGCTAGGGACTCTGTCTACCTTTCTCATTTGCCACCAGAGTAGTTCTATAAATCAGAAGTATTTGTCATCAGGTAGATGAGCCAGCAGAGGCTGTGAGAAGCTTAGTAACTTGCCCAGGATTACACAGCTAAGAGATGGCATAAATAGGATTTAGCCACTTTCTGATACAAAATTGCTGACTTTCCACATCTATACACTAAACCGAGAGCACAGCCTTAGGATTCAGATTCACCTGCTAAATGGACGAACAGACAAACAAGAAAACAAACAATAACTAGAAATGCAAGAGCATCAGAAGAGAAACATTTTGCCATGGTGGGGATTCTAGAAGGGTTATCTACCAATGAGGAAATTGTGATCAAACAGTGAAATAAATATTTGACAAAAACACAAAAGCAGTAAAGAAGAGAGAGCTTGCTATTGTCTAAGTATTGTTCAAAATACTTACGTATTAACTTGTTTCATCCTCCACAATGACCCTATGAGGATCGATATTATTAATAGCCTCATCTTACAGATGAGGAAACTGAGGCATTGAAAGGTTACGTCATTTGCTCAAGTTCACATAGCCAGTGGGTAGCAAGGCCAGGTTTGGAGTTTGGATCCTCACGCTGGAGTCTAGTCTCTTAGTCCCCAGTTCATTGGCCGGAATGGGAATGCTAATTCTGCCTCTTTCTAGATTTGTTACTTAACCCCCCGGAGTTAGGCTTCCTTCATCTCTAAAATGGGGATTTTTACCCATTTACCATCTCTAGGATGGTACCCAAGCAAGGAAATCGCTGGGAGATTACCCAATTTGGTGGTCACAGCATTATCAGCCAGCACAATGCTTGGCTCCTAATCCTTCCATCCAAATTCTTGACTAGTTCGCTGCTTGGTTCTCCCTTCCTTTTTCTCTCCTTCTTGCTCTTTCCTGCCCGTCCTCTCCCACATCCGTTCATTAGCGCCTGCCTCGTGTGGGCAGCCACCAAGGCATTAGAATAGGCCTCCTGCCTTCCAGCAGGGAGTGGTGCTCGGACCCTCTACCACACTCTGTTCTTCCTCCCCCTGCATCCAAGCTCATGCCCCGGAAGGTCATTTCTGTATGAAGTCTGACCGAAGCCCTGGGGTGAGAAAATATCTGTTGCTCTGAAGATCAAAACTACCCCAGTGGAGAGTTCCAGAAAGTCACTGCAGGAAACACTGGTACCAGAACTGGGGTTGCTCCAACAGCGTTTATTTGGTGACAACAGCATTGTCACGGAGTCGGCTTTTGGATTCGTCCGCATCAGGCCCAGAGAACCAGAGCTGAGGAAACATCAGCTGGGCTGGCACAGTCCTTATTTCTTTCATGTCCCCCTTGTCAACAGTTTGAAAGTGAGATGGCTAATTTTGTGCCTGACAAGAAAGGACGGATCATTTTCTCAGATGCTGTTATCAGCAGAGTCAGAGCTGGTACATTCTCTGAGGGAGTCCCTGAACCACAGGTTACTGGCAGGCAGACAAACACTCGCTGACAGCCATTTGTGACCAACTATGAAACACCATCTGCTGTGGTTGGGGGAGGAACAGCTCCAGCAAGAGAGAGCCACCATAGATCCTTTCCCTGTGTTAACTCAGGGTGGCCTTTGGGTAGCCCTAGAGGAAAACCCGTTGTGCATTCCCGGGTGGTACGACTCATCCAGATTCGTCCGTATATAAATGATAGAATGCGGACATTTTTTTCTAGGAGTGAAAACATTTGAACCTATCTTTATCTTAAAATGCAAACATTAAACAGCTGAATAGAGCAAGACAATGCTGTGCAATAAATACAGTCCAGGACTGAGGAAACTTCCTTGGGAGAGCTGAGCCAACTTATGTAGGGATGCCATCAAAAAGACAGCAATGACTGGACAGATGTGTCTGGGGCGTTTTGGTGTGGGATTGTTTTTGAAAAATCTTATTTTGCCTGCCCTTTGAGGGGGAGGAGAGGAGCCTGACAATTTCGGAAAGGAGTTTAACTTGACGGCTCAAGATGTAATTCAAGAAAAGTAGTTATTTGTAATGAGCGGCAGAAACATTATTCAGGAGAGAAAGATACTTGACTGAGAGGAAAGATTTCAGGTCTTTAAGATACTCAGGAAAAGGAAGTCTTTTTTGCTCGTTAACTTTAATAAGGCACACAGCCAGTGGCATGTGCCAACCCTCTCCCTCTCTGGTTGGAAGTCTGGGTTTTCATTTTCAGGAGCCTTAATAGTCTTGTGTCTCATGATTAAGTAATGAGAGCTGGTTCCAAAGTACCTAAAGTTTAGCTGATCTTGCATTTGTCCTCATAGGCCAGGGAAGATTGTAAAACAAAAATGTTTTAAAGCCAAATGTACAAGGAAAGATAGGTAGAGAGAGAGAGAGAGAGACACACACACACACACAATTTAAAAAAAAGAAAAAAAAAGAGTTCTTTCTGATTCTCGACTTGAACTCAGGGGCCTCGGCAGGAGTTGCCACATTTGCTGGTAGAAAATAGTTTTTACAGATGAAAATAACTGAGTTCTTCATTCTCGCTTCCAACTGAAAAGCCAATCCATTACTGAATCACTCTGATTACACCTATCAGAATGTGGGGGCAACTGGACGGCTCAGTCGGCTAAGCGCCCAACTCTTAATTTTGGCTCAAGTCACGATCTCATGGTTTGTTGGATGCAGCCCCGAGTCAGGCTCTGTGCTGACAGCTAGGAGCCTGCTTGGGATTCTCTCTCTCCCTCTCTCTCTCTCTCTTTCTCTGTCCCTCCCCCATTTGTGCTCGCTCGCGCCCGCCCGCACGCACTCTCTCAAAATAAATAAATAAAATGTTTTTAAAAAGCCTATCAGAACGTCCACGCTTACGTCCTTTCGAAGTTTTTAGGATGGAAAGAGATCCGGGATGTGTGCCCTGGCATTTTAATCTTCTAGAACAGGCAGCTTCTGTTCCAAAGCTGAAATCCAATAACCTCAAGAGAAGAATCCAGTTCATCCCTGAAATCTGTGCCTCAGAGGGAGAGGAGGGTGGGGGTGGCCGTCCAGACCTTTATGAATCCCATTACACCAAAGCGTGGGTAGGACCCGCTCATGGGAACAGAACACCGTGGTGATGGAGGATAGGGAAAAAAGATTTAAATGTGCCCTCACTTATGGCCGTGCAATATGAAAAACAAATCTAAACATTTGTCTGTAGAATCAGGTGATGATTGGCTGTCTGCTGTCTCAAGGGGGGCAGGAAAATGGTCCATGCACCTGCCACCTAATTCAGTTTAAAACCTGACACATTTACCAAGAGTGGGCTGGCATAATGAAGTTCATTCAGGCTGTCAGTGGAGTCAATAACTTATCCCCAACTGCTTTTGTTTCAGAAGCGGCAGTGCCTCTGATCGGCTGAGGTACTTATTCAAGTAAAATTTATTTTCAATTGCCGGCCATAATGCCACGGGCACAAGCCTGGCTTTGACAGAACCTTTTGCTCGAGGCTAAGCTATTGTTAAAGTTTGTGTCCATTGTCTGGGGTCTTTGATCTGTCAAAGCTGCTTAACAAGCTGGTTAAAAACTGTTTCAGATAACAGGTGTGTCCTTTGAGGGCACAGGGACATTTTTCAGCTCCTTTAAAAGACTGGTTTGAGGATTGACTAAAATTTACAAGCTGGTTGGTGGTGATATATGTAAAGCGCTTTTAAAACAAGAAACTGAGATTTAATGTCTTTACTTCCTTGGATTTCTGCAAAAAGGAATCTTTTTCAATGAGAGATTTAAGAGACATGTTGTTGTTTATGAATCAAATCAAGTGTTAAATTGTTTGTATGTAGATTTGTATGGAGTTAGGGCCAGAGTTCAAATGTGCACTAGAGGTGTGAGAGACACGCAAAGGCCCAGTGGTCACTGATGGCCAACTAAGTGCTTCCTGAGACACCAAGTCTTCTAGCTTCCACAAAGGCCAGTCTGACAGCAAAGAGGGACAGGCATGCCCTAGACAGTGATAAAAATTGTCTCCTTTTCCTAACTCTTGTACCAGAAAGAACAAAATTAGATATTACAAAGGTCCTCTCTGGGAGCCAAGTGATTTCTTCCTACTAGTTTCAGAAACCGCCTCATATTTTTCTGTGGGCAAATCCGCCATCAGCTTTCTCTTTTCAAGTCTATCATAAATGCTCTTACTCCCTCCTATTTTATGGCAGTAATTTTGTTTTGGCTGAAGATTAATGGGGCTAAAAAGATGTGGAGCCTGAACCGGGGGCACAATTGGGTCATTTACACTCTTCATTTGCATAAAGCTGCCTCAAGTTCACCCAACCTTCTTGGGAAAGAGTAAAAATTGGAGTGAGTTTTAACTCTGCGTGGAAACTTTGGCAAAATACCCTCCACCACACCCCTAATTTTCTAGATATTTCTAAAGTGGGTCATAAACAGGACATTTAAAATTCAAGAAGCCGACTGTATCCTTTTAGTCCAAAAATCATCCCTAAAGAAGCACATCCACAAAAACCTGACTAAAATAATTATGTGCATTAGTTTTCTTTCTAAAGTAGTATGCAGCTATTATACCTGAAAGAAGTTTCTTTAAAGGTCTCCATGAAAGGAGGTTAAAAAAGGAAACAGGTAGAAAATTGTTATTAAAAAAATATCTTCGTAAACTTGTTTCTTATTCCCCAAAACAAAGCAAAAGAAAATAAAACGCAGAAGGAGCACAGTTAATGTGCTTACTACGTATAAAAAACCCTTACCATATGCAAGAAAGACTCTACTACATAGAAATGTTTCATGTGCTGTAGAGACATCCTCAGTAATGGGAAAGAGGAGGGAGAATTAATAAATCACTCCAGGAAGTGTGGTTGGTTACAAAGGGAGAAAAATCAACTCTGGTTCTCACCCTGCATCATGCTCTGAAATATTTCCCAGGTGGAGACACTGTAGTTCACATGTGAGTGGAAACGGAAGTTTGAACTTGGCCAAATTATTCGCTTCTCTGAACCTTATCTGTAAACTGCTGCTCATTCATAAAATGAGGACAATTATGGTAGCTACTTCAAGAGAGTGTTTGGGGATGAACTATGATAACTTTTAAATTGTAAGTTTGGCCCCCTAGGTATTACTAGCTGTTACTATTGATTCACATCATGTAATTGCTAATATACAGATCAATGATTACCAATTTTTGGGTATGGAAGGCTTTGCTAAAGCAAAAAAGGAATAAGAAAAAAATGGATTCTTGGCTATAATGACATGTATCTATAAATTCTCAGTGAATTGGAGAAAAGTAGCCGACAGTTTCAAGAACAAAGATGAAAAGGAAAACAACAAAAAAAGAATTAAAAAATAGACAGCAACAAAGTCACCAAAATTAAAAGGCAGAGGATAATCCAGAAAAGGCATGTTTAAGAAAAGATTTACCACCTTCTACATAACTTAGTGAAATACTAGTTTGTCAACAGATAATTTGGTAAAAATACATAAACTGACAATTTCCATGGAAGAAATACTATTTTTTGATGACCATAACATCAGATTATGAGCTCTGGAAGGCCCAGAAACTTAATCAACGTTGTTTACTGCAGTATCTCCAGACCTACCACACAGCCTATGCACACCCCATCTTCATTATTTAATGGAAACATGTTCTTTGTCTTCAAAGAAATGCAATTTTAAGCGAGTATGTAAGAAGAGATAACCCTGGGTACAAAGAAAGCAATATACACCCAGCTGTTTATTCCAACTGATTAATGATAATGAAACACCAGCGAAAAACTCAGTATACAAATATAGAGAAAGGGCAAGTTTTTATCTTATAAAAGGAAAAAAAAATAATCTTAATTCTTCTCCTTTCAATGCTCATTTTTAAAGAGAAATAAAAAATTGTTCTGACACACTGCATACGAACTTCTATAAACCTCAACTTTTATAAAACACTCTGCACAGGCTGCTTTGCTGTTTTCGTAAAAACTGGATTTTGGGTATAACTCATGAGTTATCAGTCAGGCATTCGATAGCAACCTGTTTTCCTAATCCTTTCATATTCCAAGGGCAGGTCGGAAAGGTCACTCACATGTGCTCCTATCTGGGGAGTATTAAAGTGTCTTCCTCCCTGTCCATCCCCCTCCCCATACCCTACTTGAGTTCTACTCCTCCCACCCCCACCTGCCTAAGGCACCCCCACCAAAATTACATACATACCTACAAACACCCGTGCATATGTAAGCTTGTATTTGGATCACACAGGGTATATATAATCAGTCCACAGAAATACAAAAGGGTTTCTGCTTAGAACAGAACAACGTAGCATTCTGAGCTCTCAGGCAGCCGTGACCTCCTCAAGTTCTCCTGATCTTCCCTCCTGAATTGCATGGTCCATAGAGCAAGTCTGGGAGGTTAAATGAAGGCAGGGTAGTTCTCCCGGCTGGAATAATTCCCCTTCCAAGATTCATGTCTTCCCAGAACCCGTGAATATGATCATACTTGGAAGTAAGGTCTTTGTAGATGCAATCAAGTTAACATGGAGGTCATACTGGAGTAGAGTGGGGCCCCAGTCTAATGATGAGTGTCCAGAAACACAGAGATGCACAGAAGACAGAAGAAGAGATTGGAGTTATGCAGCCACAAGCCAAGGAACAGTTGGGGCCACTGGAAGCTTGAACTGATGAGGAAGGATTCTTCCGTAGCCCCGTTGTAGGGAGCGTGGTCCTTCCAACACCTTGGTTTCAGACTTCTTGCCTAAGAGCATGAGAGAATACATTTCCATTGTTTTAAGCCAACCAGTTTGTGGTGCTACATTATGGCAGCCACAGGAAACAAATACAAGAAGTCTCAAAGGAGATATTGAGCAAAACTGCTTAAAATCTGGGTCTTCCACCAAAGGAGCTTGCACATGGTTGGGAGATCTGGTGGAGACCTGGCCAAAATCCTGGCTGTGGAAAATTCACTGGTCTCGATGCTCTCTGTCCATAGCCCTCAGAACCCGGCTGAGCGTGCCAGCAGCCGAAGGTCAGGATGAGGCTTTGCGGATTCTAGCAATCCTTTACGAATTACACGGCTGGCAACAACTGCTTTCTAGGACTGGATTTCTGAAGTTTGCTGCTCTTGGCAGTGGATCAGTAGCTCTCCATTCATCCTCATCTGCCTTCCACTTGCTCTCAGAGAATCACAGACGATTAGAGAAGGAAAGAGCCTTAAGAACATTCATTTTCATTCATCTCTTCACAGAGAAGAAAACAGGCTCAGAAGAGTTCAGTGTGTGAAGTCAGGTCACACAGTTCTGCTGGAGCAGAACTGACACCAGAATCCGTTCTCCTGACTCCAGATACCATTTTCTCAGATAGTAAATATTTGCCAGCATCTCTACTGTTCAAGGCCTTGATCCCAGTGCTTAAGGAGATCTAAAGAAGAATGAAGAGACAGCCTCTGTTCTTAGAATTACATTCTTAATTATGTAATCCATTGTTTTATGTCTCTCTCCCCCTCTGTAATGAGGCTTTTTGAGGGCAGAAGTTGAGTCTTTCTTTAGTGATCATCAGATATCAGTCTCTATATAGAGAACGCCAGACATGTATTTTAAGGAGTTGGCTCATGTGATTGTGGAGGCTCCTAAGTTTGAAATTTCTAGCGCAAACCAACAGGCTGGAAACTCAGGCAGGATTTCTATGAGAAACCTTGTGGTTTGTTTGTAAGTCCTTTAACTGATTGGATGGGGCCCACCTTCTCTGGAGGGTAATCTCCTGCACAGAAAGTCAAATGATTGTAAATGTTAATCACATCACGACTGGACACTGTAGCCTAATCATCACACATCTCCACCATCTAACCCATCCATATATGCCAGTTCCCACCACCTGGGTTTCTCTAGCCTCAGTTTGTCCTTCAGGTTCCAGCTCATGTGTCCCCTGTCAGCAGAGCTCTCCCTGACTTGCAAGTCAAACTCAAGACATTCTGCTATTTGGATTCCTTCATACCTCTCCTGTCTACCTTGTTAATCTATGTGTTGTTTGCCTGCTTATTTTCTGTCTCCTCCCTAGAACGGGATTAGGGAGCCTTATCAGCCTTGTTTCCCACTTTATCCCAAGAAACAGTTTGCGATATGGTTAAGATCATGGACATTGGAGATGGGCTGCCTGAGTTTGAATTTCACCCCTGTCACTTAATGATGATGTGTCTTTGGGGAAGTGACCCAATCTTTCTGGGCCTTGGTTTTCTCACCCTTGGATCTGGAATAATAATAGCATTTAACTCCTAGGGTTACTGCAATTGTTAATTGAGTTAATAGATGTGAAGCAAGGAGGAGAATACATGGCACATAGCAAACACTGTATGTGCAATCTATTTACTATTGTAGTAGAAATTTAGTTAATATATAAATTGAAAAAGATGAGTGAATGGATTGAAGGGCTCCTTGGTGACTGGCCCCTCTTACCTGGACAGCACAGCATCTTGCTTTGCAGTGCTCTAACCGCATTCACAAAGAGGAATTCTGTACTCCAACTGCACCAAAACTTCCTTCAAACCCCCTCTTCTGCTTCTGGATGTTTTTCTGTTGTTGCCCGTTGTCCTACTTGTATGCTTGACTAGGAGTTCAGCTTGATACACCCCTAGATGTGGTGAAATGCCCATGGGAACTACTGTTGTGCCCTCTAGCATAGCATTTAGCACACTGTTTTGTCATTTGCTTGATTATTTTCCCCACTGGCTTGTAAGCTTCCTGACTGCCAACATCACATCTTTCTTATTCCATGCTGTTCCCCCAGAACCCAGCACGGTACCCAGAGCAGGGCAAAGCTCACTGAATGAGTGAATGACTAGAGCAAAGAAAAAAAAAAAAAAAAAAAAAAATGCCAGGACACCTGATGATTCTCTAGAAACAAGGCCTCATTACGAAGGCAGTGGAAGCCACTGGAAAGGATGGAAAACTTATGTAAGTTACCATCAACATGGCTACCAGGAAGGAGAGGGAGAAGCCAAAGAAATAGATCAAGAGGATATTTACAAAAATATAAGAGAGCTTTTAAGTAGCACCAACTTGGAAGTAAGACAGCACAGGGTTCAAAATGCAGTTGTACAATTTATGGTCTGGGCACCCTTTCCAGGTTACTTAACCTAACTCTTACTCTCCTCATCTGTAGAAAGCAGCTACCGATACTATCTTGACAGATTATTGAGAGAATAAATGGAATAGCACTGCATGTGACTCATTAAAAGGCAGCGACTATTAATAAAACACACAGAAAATGAAGCAGTGAGGGTAATAAGGTGGATCTCTCCTCTTAATTTTATCTATAATTAAACAACTTTAAGTTATAAAGTTGTTTTCTAGCCCAAAAGGTACCTAGAAGCATATGTGATAAGTGCCCCTATTCCAATGTAGCTATCTTTTTAAAATAGAAATAAATGTATCTGGACTTAAAAATCTGATTTGGACTTTGTGATTTGGTATCATATGGTTAGCACATCTCATAGTTAGAAGGGAAACCGATACAGTTACCCATCCAAAGCGTGGACTGCCTCTATAATATTTCTCATTCAATGGATTTGCAAAATGTTCCCTACGCACCTAAGATGTTCCAGACACTTTGCTGGGTCCTGACTTATAGAGTTCACATTCCAGTGGGAGAGAAAGACAAGCAAATGACTCCAGGTGGTGAGCTCTGTGAAGGGAAAGTACACTGGGCTCGAGGAACACATGGGAGGGTTAAGTACTCTCCAGAGAAGTAAGAGTAAGCTGGGAAGCAAAGATTGGATTAGGCTAGGTAATGGGGAGTAAGGTGGAAATAAGTGTGCCAGGCAATAGGGTTTGAAAGGCTTCCATTTAGATTTGAATCCATCTGCAAAGTATTCTTTCAGAATGAGCAGGAAGTTCCTTCTTAAGAAAAATCTTTACTACTTACTGTAAAAGACACAGTATAATAGGTATATAATAATGTAGAATATGAAATATAGTAGAATATAATAATGAGAGAATATAAATATCTCTGCACCTTTATAATGAAGGGGAAACTTGCTTCTAAGCCCAGACTAATAAGGCACTGATCTGTCTCAAATAGGAGGCCAGGAAGCTTGAGAATTCCTGCCCATGATTACTAGCTTTGAGGTTGAGAAAAGAGAATGAAAAAATAAAATTATTATAATAACTCCAAGAGGCCTGCATATACATGTATCTCATCTCCCACCAACACTCTACCACCTGAAGAAACAGGTGATAAAAATCTTGTAATAATATCAGCATCGAATCTAAAAGAAAAAAAATCATTATTCCAGTTGACCTAGAATGTATTCAGTTTGGAATCAAATAAGACCATCCTCTGAAAAATTTATTCTCCCTGGATTCACTTTACTATATATTAAGAGATATGGGGGGCCTGGCTGGCTCAGTCAGTAGAGCATGAGACCCTAGATCTCGGGGTGGTGAGTTCAAGCTCCGCATTGGGTATAGAGATTACTTAAAAATAAAATCTTTAAAAAAAAAGAGAGAGAAAATACGAAGTCATAAGAATAACAATACACTGGTAATGGCATAGAAACAGACTAATATATCAATGGCATAGAATAGAGGGTTCAGAAAAAGACCCATGAATATATCAAAACTTGATATAAGAGAAGGTACTACCAGAAATCAATAGGGAAAGAACAGGTGTGCAGCATACAATGTTGAGAAAATTGGGGTATCATGTATAGAAAAAAACAAAACACAAAATTAAGGTATTAGTGTGGGAGAAGATCATTGTTATATTTAAAACTTTTAATATCTAAGTTACACAAGAAATTCTTGAAAAACAAAAAAGCTTTTTTTATGGAAAAATGAGCAAAGGATATTGGTTATATATCTTGAGAATATATATATATATATATATATATACACACATACACACACACACACACACACACATAAATATAGATAATTCTTGAACAGATGCTAGACTATATACAGTCTACTGCAGTATATGTGATACAGCGAGGGACACAGTATGGGAGTACTTAGCAGAAGCCAAAAGTAAAAAATGCTACGTATTTGTAACTAGTAGATAAATAAGTCCTAGAGACCCAACACATAGTACAACGATTACAGACAACAAAACTATATGATAAACATTAAACTTGCTAAGTGATTGATCTAAATCGTTTTCAACATTAGAAGAAAATCATAATTATGTAAAGCAATAGAGGTGATAGTTAATGCTACAAGGGCAATCATATGGCCAAATAACTGTATCAAATCAATCCATTGTACACCTTAAACTTACACATGATGATGTATGTCAAATTTAAAAAGTGGGGAGCAAGGGGCACCTCGGTGGCTCAGTGAGCTGAGCGTCCAACTTCAGCTCAGGTCATGATCTCGTGGTTCATGGGTTTGAGCCCCGTGTTGGGCTCTGTGCTGACAGCTCAGAGCCCGGAGCCTGCTTCTGATTCTGTGTCTCCCTCTCTCTCTGCCCCTCCCCAGCTCACATTCTCATTCTCTCTCTCTCTCTCTCTCTCTCTCTCAAAAATAAATAAACATTAAAAAGTGGGGAGCAAGATGGATAGATCTGAAAACATAAAGTTGAGTGGGGAAAGAAGAAACAGAAGGAGGGCTACACTACAATCCATATGTAAATTAGAAATAGGTCCACACAAAAGCAACACTGCTTATTTTACAAGGATTTTTACATTTCATACACATCCAAGACACAACCGTGTCTGTATGGGAGAAAGGAATAGACAGTGGCTTTGTCTCAAACGATAGTGTGCCATTCGCTGTTTGCTATCATTGCTAATATAAATATTTCCTTTAAGTTAAAACATACCCCGTCACCTAGAAGGGCATGCTCGTGATAATGCTGCTTTTGAAAACGAAGATCTTTGGAAATCCTTTGGTTCTGGAACAACCTTCCCTGGAGCTCAGTTTTCTGTAACATAATACAGACTGCGAGTAAAGATATTCTAAGAGCACTGGGGCTTCCTAGAAGCCAAAACTTGCTGGCGGAGCAGGCAGATTTCGTGTGTGCAAGGCTAAGGGACCGCAAACCTCACGCTCCCCTAAAGCAATGAAGTGGCAAGAGGAAGCGGACAAATAGAGCGGAGGGATAAACTGGAAGGGAGAATAGAGACTGGAAGCAGAGAGGAAGAAGAAAGCAGGAAGATGAGACCATTGAAAAGCAAGACAGTGGAATAGAGGAAGAAAAGAAAATTAAAGAGGAAGACAGAGGAGAAAGAGAAAATCACACATAAAGCTTTCATCTCTTGGAAGTAAACCAACAAGTTCCTTTTTCTAGAGTAGCGTCGTAATGACCTAAAGCCTATATATGTGAGGGTCAAAGCGTAAAAGTCATTCTTGGTACTATGCTACCAGCAGAACTGTCTTGCATTTTTAATTTTTTCTAATGTTTATTTATTTTTGAGAGAGAGAGACAGAGCTCGAGTGGGGGTGGGGCGGAAAGAGAGCGAGACACAGAACCCGAAGCAGGCTCCAGGCTCTGAGCTGTCATCACAGACCCTGACCCGGGGCTTGAATCCACAAACCTTGAGATCATGACCTGAGCCCAAGCCAGACACCCAACCGACTGAGCTACCCAGGTGTCCTGAGAAACGTCTTGCATTTTTTAAAAGGTGGCCACCGTGCTTCCTGCCTTACCTGCCCCACTGAATTAATCCATTTCACCCCTTCTTGGCTGATTCTATGCCCCCATCTCTCACGAATGATTTTTTTTCTTTTAAGCCTAAAGGATGGAGAAACACTGGATTTCAGGGAATGAATTTTAGTTTCAACAAACTCTAGAACATCCTTTTATACCATGATGGCATATATTTTATATAAGTAAACTCCACAAAAAACTTCAAAGACAGTTAATTCTAGAAGAAGAAAAGAGTGGTCAAGTGAATAACTATAAGGAAAGCATCTCACCTGTCACTGTCCCCTTCGATGAGGTTTAGGGTCTATAGAGTGAGAGTTCACGGAGCCACAATTAGAAGAGTGTTCTCCTATCCATTTTTACCTCCCTCCTCTCTGGTCATTCTTCAGTTCAATCAGCATCAGCCAGTTTAAGGACATGTTCACATTCGATGGAATTGTAAATAAAACTATTGTCCCCCCCCCCCAAAAAAAAATAGTTCTCTCCATTTTTAATATGTTCCCAAAAGATTTTACTCTTAGTGTTTTCCTCAAATTACAGTTCCCTAGTAAATTCTTTGTATTGAGACCTAATATTTACTATGAACACTACAGTGCACGTTTCTTCATATTTTCCACTTTAAAACTTGTCCATACCAATCATGATGAAAGTTACTTGTCCTAAGTCAATGTACTCTGTGGCCCCGAAGAGAGCAAAGGTCTCAGTGGAGAGCCTTGGAAAGAACACTCCACAGGGTAAGGAAATGCTAGAAAATCAAGTGCCTAAGGGTTAAAAAACAACAACACAACAACAAAAAACATCTGCAAGTCAAAATGCTCTTTGGGGAGAAGCGTTAATAACTGACTGCACTAATCTCTGCAAAGCAGGAAAAAGGAAATGAACCCTTCTCTCCCTTGCACGGTCACTATAATTTCGAAAACTGTACTTTATTCAGTCTTGGAGTCTGACTTATTCATCTTATAATCCTAGTAAAAATTGCAAACAAATTGCCTCCTCTACTTCCAGTATGCCTTCTCGCTTTCGTAGTTGTCTGTTGGTTACAGGGTACCGCGGGGAAAAGTCCGGATCCTGAGAACACCGTGGAGTACACATGCAAAGATAGACTTTTGTATGGATTTTACTGAAAGGGAGAACACTACTGGGGCTACAGAGATCACAGTCTGTCCCCTGTGTCTGGATCCCCTTTCTCACATAAGTGGGATGAACAGCTAGCCATCTGGAAAACCAAAACATAAGGTCAACGTTGACTGGAAGTCAAGCTGAGTTTAAGTGATTAATCTGTTCTTGAGTCACTCGATCTTTACACTTTTCCAACGACAGAAAAGCGTATGTTTGCCACAAGTCTCAGTGAAACGCAATTATAGGCATAAATCTGATGCCAATCACCTTTGAGCTAACCTGCCTCATGTCCGCGCCTTCTATTGATTAGCTCACATACCACACTGGGTCCAGTCGTCTGTAGCTTCCATCAACAAATGATCCTTAAGTGATGGTGGATACAGCAAACCCGATGGCTTGACAGACTCTTTCTGCTATTGTCTACTTCAGACAAAGAACTGATTTTCAAAGCGGGTCACGCCCACATCTTGATCACTTCCATAGTCCACCTCTGGAGTTGCCCCATTTCATTTTTCTGCTATGTGTTATTTAAACGGGCCCCTATGGGGTGCCTGGGTGGCTCGGTGGGCTCAGCAATCCACATAGGCTCAGGTCATGATCTCACAGTTTGGGAGTCAGCATCGGGCTCTGTGCTGACAGCTCAGAGCCTGGAGCCTGCTTCAGATTCTGTGTCTCCCTCTCTCTCTGCCCCTCCCCTGCTCACACTCTGTCTCTCAAAAATAAATAATATTAAAAAAAATTTTTTAGATGAGTCCACAAAGGCCAAATGGATAGCAAATTGAAACTGATACTTTGTCAATTAGTGTAGAAAATAAATGTTTTATGTGTATTGACTTCCTTAAAGAGGCGCTTTAAAAATCGAATTTTTCTGCTTAACTATCTCTAATGCCAAATCAACTAAATGATTGCTCAGTTTTGCTTGGGCTTAAGTAGAGTTTATAACTTTTTTATTTTAGAAACATATGTACTTGCATGACTAACATATTCACCTTACAGATGTGAAAAGTCATGGAGAATATTAACCCAAATCTACCTCCTAAATTTTGATTCTCTACTTTATTCCGTATTTACTATGACACTCAAATTTTTCTTCTTAGGTTTAAATTATTAATAGAGAGAAGATGGAAAAGATGACCAAAGTAAAATGTGTTCACTGATGAAATAAACTGTAATTAGTATTTTTTTAAAAAAGATTGGATCAAAGAATAGTCAGAGTCTCAAAAAAGATAAAGAAATGCGACAAGCGAGGATACGGGGACAGGAAAGTCCTACAAGATCTTCTTTAACTTCCGTGGAGGAACCCCTGGCCTCAAGCTTTAAAGACTGCTGAAAGCCCCAAAGTGCTCCCTGGGATCTTCTCTGAGGATCCAGCAAAGATTCAACAATTGTTATGCTGAATCTTTGTGTGCTAGGTGGGATTATTTATCAGGGATTTTGTTTTGTCTGGGATTTCAATGGCTCAGCCCCAGCTGTACATTTGGGGACAGACCCCGGCTTCAATCAACGGAGGGTTTGTAGCCATCCTTTCGGAAGCTTCCCTCCCCCTGCAGGGATGGAGTAATTAACAGACCATTAAGTCAATTCTGCTTTATTGAGGGGGACATTGTGCAGGTCATTTCTTGGAAAACTTTTGTTCTTGAAGGAAATTACAGGATTGTTTTATGTTTGGAACACAGCCTGGTGAACTCCGGAGTCGAGAGGCTGGCTTCTGTAGCTCGGGGACCCACGGAGACAGGAAGATAATGACTCTAATCCCATTAAAAAAAGATGTCTCCCAACCTCCCCCTCCTTTTACTTTTTCTTTTAAAAACCAGTGAAAAGAAAAACGATTTGCTCATTTGGTAATAACTAATGGAGACATGAATTACGGAGATGCCCCAGACTGAAGTTTATCTCAGTGTCAATAAATCTCTAAACAACTGCTAAGAAAGTAAGTACTGCCACCATTGCTTCTTTTTATTTCCATATTAATCAAAGGCATCTGCTCCTGTCCTTTCTATCTGGGAGAGGGAATGCGCAGCGAGCATTCTAGCATCTGAAAAGGCCTCTAGGAGAACGTGGTTCGCAGCGCTCGTGTTTTGTGCGGCCAGGGGACTTTTCACCGCCGGGCTTGGGTGACCTGTCTTTTCTCGCAAGGCTCTGAGGGCCTTGAAGCGGGGGGGGGCCATTGCTTCCGCATTTGAATGCGTACTTTTCTTCCTTTTGTGCTCATCATTTTTCTCCGGCGCCCCTGATGCTTCTGGCACAGCCAAAGCACCCAGAAAGTGTTCACTGCTGAAGCGGAGGAAACTCCCCAGGACCCAGCGCCAAGGCTCACTTTGCTGGGGTGCGCTCGAGCGCTCTATGTTTACATGGGTTGGAACTGATGTGAATTTCCTCGTCCTTTCCCGGAACAGACAAGCGGGGTGAGGGTGGGGGCAGTTGAATAACCAGGAGGAGAGAAGAGTCTCCATTAAATGTGCTTGCTCCAACCTCTATCTCCTCGCGTGCGGTTCAGAATTCTGCCTTTGGCAAAGATGCTTTCCCGGGCACCGCAGCCCTGCAGAAAGCGGAGGGGGTCCCTCTCAGAACGGGGCTTCTGGAGTTTTCCAGGCCCCAGGGGAGATGAAGCGTGCTTGAGAGGCTCAAGCACTTGCATCTTGCAGGTAAATTGCGGCGCCCCAGATCAGATCAGACCCCGGCTCCTGCACTCTCTGAGTTGTCCATAGCAGACTGCGAGGGAAAGACGGCCGGGGATCAAGTCAGGGCCAGACGAAACCCCAAAAACTTTCGGGAGCAGCTACTCCAGAGCTACCTCACAGAGCCTTAGGCCCTGTCTCCTCCCTGTCCTCCTGGGGAATGAGAACCCCAGCCACTCTGCTGCCACTTGAACCCCAGGACACCGCAGCAACGTCCAGGCCCCAGCTTTGAGTGCCCAGGTCTGCGTCTCCCCACCCCCTTCTCTGGGGCTTCAGCCCAGCAGCCCCGGCTCCCCCGGACCTATCCCCTAGGGCCCACTCCCCGGACGTATTGAACTTTCTCTCCCCAGCGCTGGCTGTGCGGATAGAGTCCACACTTGGGTGCAGAAGCCCGGGCAAGGCCGGAGTTTGGATCAGAAGCAGGGACTCGATGCCGGGGGCTGTGGCCCGGGTCCGCCGCGGAGAGCGGGGAGGCTGCTCCTCGGTGAGGTCCCCAGCGAGGAAAGGCAGCTGGTGTAGGCGCTACAGCCGGGGCCACCCGGGCAGACCCGGACCGCATCTCCTTAGCAAAGTTCACAAACCGTCAGCGCGGGGCTGGGCTTGGGGGGCTCAGGGAACAGAAAGGGAAAAGCGCTCCTGCAGCTCTCGGTCCGAGTTTAGATTTGTTTGTTGTCACTGCTGCTGGTTTTTCTCCCTCCCAGTTTCCATAAATGCTTAGATATTTCGAGACACTTGCAAGTGTTGGCGCCGTCTGGGTTGGGCCTAGCTCGCGACGTCCCTCCCTCGTTTATCTGCCTTTTGTTACCTGTGCCCCCGGCTCCCTCAGCCTGCCAGAGTCGGAGGTCAGGGCGCGGGGACTGTCACTTCCCACGAGACGAGGCCCCAACCTGAACAAGCTGTAGTCTCGGCGCCGACCCCTTCTGCGTGAGGCCCCAGAACCTGATGCAAAGTTCCGGGACAGTTTCTGCAGCGCGGGGCCCTGACGCCGGCTGGGCTCGTGGCTCATCGCCACCCGGTGCAGGAGCGCGGAGGGAGGGGCCACGCGCCCAGCGGGTGGGTGGCACCGCGGGAGTCTGGCCCCGAGCGGGTCCCGAGGTCGCCACTGCTCTCGCCCTCTTCCTCGCGCCCTTCCCCGCACCCACCCTCGCTGGCCCCCTCGCAGCCCGGCGACCTCGCCTCTCCGGGAAGGGTTCACTGAAAACGGACACGCCACTAAAAAGCGATCCCGTAGACCTGAACCTTCGGGTTTGGGCTCCTCCCAAACCCTGATTGTCAGGGAAGTGGGTACAGGAGAGGCTCAGAAACTGCGAGGTGGAGAGGTAGGGACGCCCATTCTCCTGCGGGTTTGCGGAGAAGCAGGCGGAAGAAGAGGGTGCGTCTAGTTCACCTGCCGCCCCACCTCGGCCCACTTCTCTCCGAGGACACTTCCAGCGCCCTTCTGCCGCGCCTCCTGCTCTAGCTGAGCTCCCCAAGCCTGGGCGTAGCGGGGCGAGCTAACCAGGAGCCACCCACATCCCCGGCGGCCTAGGTCGGCGCCCGGCCCCGACGTCCCCTCCTCACTACTCCCCTTTCCTGCTCCCGCCGAGAGCCACGGGCGTGGGGTGGCCTCGGGCCTCGTGACGACAAGGGTCCGAGGGAGAGATGCAGGGACTGGAACCCTGCGAGCCAGGGACTAACTCCTGCAGCTCTGGGTACCTCCAGAGCCGGGGAGGGGTGAGGCTGAGCTTCTGCTGGGGCGCCCACGGGGTCGCCGAGGTTCCACCGGTGCCCAGGCCCCAAGGCCTGTCCCCAGCGCCCAAGGGCGGCAGAGAGGCAGGAGCGAGTGGGGAGGGGGGGCAGGTTGGGAGTCCACCCTTCAGACGGAAGGTGGGAGGACGAGAGTGGGGCCCAGAGTTCCCAGAAGAGACCTGGAGAGGCAGTTAAATCTTGTTGGCTGAGCGAGACGCTCAGAGAATCCGGGCTTTTGCAATTTCTGCTAAGGGTGTCAGTGGAGGCTATGAAACTTCGCTTGACCCAGCTACTTAGGGGGAAAAAAAAGTTTGAAGACACCCAAGTCCTCTTCCTGTAGGAGTTAGGAAACCTTAGGCCGCCTCCCCCAGCCCTTCCTGGAGATATAAACCCAAGGTCCCAGAACCTTGGGGAGGAGGCTGTGCTCCTTAGAAATAAAGTTCTACTGTACCCAGCTAAAGCCGGCATGCTTTCCCTTTCTAAATGTGACTTTCTCCCGCCCTTAAAGTTCGGCCACCTGCTTAAAGCCCCGCGAGGCTTTTATAGAGTGCAGGACTCCTCAAGCTATCACCGCCCACGAGGATTTCATTTGGCTGTTCTTTTAAATGCGAAGCAACGTTTATTCTGGAATGAAGGAATCCTCGTCGCGTTTCTAGATTGAATTAAAAACCGCCTTAGACTTCAGAACTTTCGAGAAAGCAGCAAATTTACAAGGGGGGTGGGGAATCGGGTCAAGAAACTTTTTTCACCTTGGCGGACACATACTTTTGCTGTTGGCGTCAGTAATTCGAGAATTTAACGGGAATTGCAGGCAAGAGTCGCCTGCAAAGTTACATCCCCAAGCGGACCAGCTTGCTTGGGGACAAGACCTTTCCCTGGAGGCCGGTGGCTAATGTTTCTTCCCAAAGAATCAAGAAAATCCAAACAATCTGGCTCTCAAATCATTTTTCTCGGTGAGTTCCTGTCCTGTTCTTAAAGGAATCCTTCCTCCCAGTCTCTAGCCCAAAGGAGTTTTTGTAACAGAGGAGTTCAGCATGGCTAGGGGAACTTCCCAACGTTGGAAGCAGTGTCTCCTTCCTGCTTCGGTTGGATAATTCAAGATAGGATTCCCTCGCCTGGTGGTTCCTTTGAGTGTAGTTTCCCACGAAAATGGACCCTAACGGCTCTTTAAATTGACCACCGGATGTATCTAAAGGGATTGGACAGGCAGCACCAACTCAAAATTCACCATTCCCTGGTGTAAGGAGTGTGGCTTTTCTCCTTTAAGCTTCAGCTCTAGAGAAGGGGTGAAGCTCAGCTCGAAGCCAGTGGTCAGCACTGCTGTGGTCTTCCCCCAAGACCAGGCCTTTGGAAACGGGACTCCAAAGAAGCAAGTAGCTCAGGGGAAAGTCGTTTTCCTGATTGATGAAACTTCTCCCTCCCTCCCCTTTTTAAATAATAAGCTCACCCGGAAAGGCTGGAGGGCTGCCTTGTGTTGGTTTCAGATAAATCCTCAACAGCTCTGTCCTCACCCAGAGAAATGAATCACACTTGGGAAACAGACGATTATTCCCCCATTTGTCTGCGAAAACCAGGGGAAATAAGCACCCTCCACTGGAGACCCTCACTTTGGTCTTTCTCCCTGGCAGTGGGGGAGCTTGAGGGGATGGGGGAGTTGGAGGAGACTGAGTTCAATAGAACCTGGACCCACAGAGATGCCCTCCCAGGGGCAGGCAGTGGGGAGCCTAGGGAGGAAAGGGCAGATAATTCCTAGATGTGCTCTCCCTGCTGGATCCTGGGGAGAGACAGCTCTGTTGCTCTGCGGTGAAAACCATCAGCTTCCCCTCTTGAAGAGGAGTTTAAGCCTCAACCAGCTGCCGGTGATGTTACATCTAACCCAGAGACCAATTCCGAGGTGGTATATTTCAGTCAGGTTTCCATTTTCCTTAGTGAGAAATACAGGCTTGTGCCATGGGAGTCATCATCACTAGGACTTGATTCCTTGTCCTGCACAGACAAACAAATAAAACCCTCTTGCTGGATTACTTTTGCTTATACAAACTATTTGGAAGTGTTATGGAATTGGTGAGGGATGAAGAGAGAAAAGGAATTGGTTAAAATGACCCCTGTTTTAGCCATCATTTATGTAGAAGATGCCCAATGTTTTCATCTAATCAGACCTGCAATCTAACGGAGGAAAGAAGGGAGAATTACTGCTATAAATCTTCCAGATGCTAGGACTTAAGAAGTGGTTGGCCTCATCCTGAGCTCACCTTACAAAGCGGCGTGGCCTTCCCTTTCTCTCTGGGGCCCACTGCCCAGGGGGCAGGGAGAAGTGTGGGCACTTGATTGTTTTCTAGGACGCCCTCTTTGTTGACTTTTCAAACATATAGTGGATTTTAACCTGCTTATTTTTTTTAAAGGCCACACGGCCAATATAAAGTGAAAAGAACTTAACTTACTGCTTCGTTCCTGCCAGTTGTCAACACAGCGGTGCAGCCACTGCCTCTCATTTCCTGTCACTCTGGGTTTTCAGATTACTTTTTTAAAATCTCAATTGCTGACTTTATGAGCGCCTGATTACTGCAGAGAAATAAGGAGCTCAAATATCACAAGGCTACCAGTGTGGACAATGCTCCTATTTGAAAGACATCTGGTTGTAATAATTAACACCAATTTATCTGACCTTTTTACCTGTGAAAGACCAGAGAAAAGTCTTTGTATCTGCCCACCCACTCAAAATCTCTCACCCACTGCCAGGTACACCTTACTGGGTCCACATATTCCTTACCCACTATCCCCATCTTCAAAAATCTTAGGCAAAGACAAAGCCAGGATTTAAAGTTTCTTTTTTATTTGAAATCTCATCCAGAAACACTGGTTATTAATAAATATATCATAGTTATCAAGAATATATAAAAAATAAAGACAGGTATTGTCTTTGAGGCCCTAACAAAATATTTCAAGCAAATGTTCAGGAAAATAAAAACGGCACCCCTCCCCAAAACATGATAACTTTTCAAAGCTGATGATAGAGAGAGCCAACCCCGCATGCAGAATCGCTGAGCAAGGGGGGAGGGGGGGGATTGGGCAAGCTAATAGAGGGAGCCCAGGCTCTGGCAATAGCTGGCCCGTAGAACAGCCTTGGGATGGAGTTTGGGAATGGAGTTCAGAGGGGGTGGGGTGGGGGAAGAAGCGCTTGTGCGTGAGTTTGGGTCTTTGCACTCTGCCCCCTTTTTTTCATTTCATACAACCACAGACAGATATATGGATACTTCGGAGAATTCACTAATAAATCCTTGTTACAAGGAAAATGGCATCATGGCCTGCACAACATGTTTCGAGAAGATTCATTTAGAAGCTTGCATGCATTCTTTTGACCTACACTGCGTCTTAAGGAAAACCCACATAAGAGATGTCATGCCCTGGACCGGGGTTGAGATTCAAAACTTGGGTCTTGATCTCTCTCTCTCTCTCTCTCTCTCTCTCTCTCTCGATCTCTCTCTCTCAACGTCTCTAGAAAAACAACTGCGGGGAGATAGTGACAATCGTAATTGCATCCATCTCCAGGAAATATTTACATCTGTTTTTGCACAAAAGGGATGTTGTCTTTTCCAAGGTGAGAACACAGAGCCAGAGAAAGCCAACTCTAAAGTCCCTTCGCAAGTTTTTGACCACACCGATCCCGTCTTTACACAACAAATGCAGTTTTGACAAGAGCCTATGTAAGTGAGAAGCACCGGCGCGGCATGGGGAAAAGAAGCATGCATGCAAAACACACGAAGTCTGGTTCGAGTCCCCCTTCGTTACCACCTAGAAATTGCAGTTTGGTTTTGGTCCTTTCCCTCCGGGAGGTCAAGCGGAGTCTGAGGTCTCCGACGGAGTGGGAGGCCGCGGGACCCCGCGCTCACCCTCCCGCCGGCCGAGCGAGTGCTCAGCCTCCCTCTCCCCTCCCGGCCCGACACCGCAGTCCCTCCCGCCTCTCTCCCCTCATCCTGGGCAGCTGCCGGGCCGTCCTCTGCTCACTTGAGCAAGTCCTTGGACTCGGCCGACAGCCGAGCCATGTTGGCGGTGGAGAGAGCGGAAAGGTGCGGCGGCGGCGGCATCTGGCAGATGGTGCAGGGGCAGGGCAGCCCGGCCCAGTGCTGGAAGCCGCTGCCCAGCTGCAGCGCGGGCGGCGTGGAGGGCGCCTTGAGCAGCGAGTGGGGAGGTCGGATAGTGCCGATGGCCGGCAGCGAGGCGGCGGACAGCGGCGACGAGCCGTTGCCGGACGAGAGCGCGCCGCCCAGGATGGGGTGCACGGGGTGCACCGCGTTGGCGGCGTGCGCGGGGTGGCCGGCCGAGTGGCCCACGGTCCCGCAGTGGAAGGCAGAGTGGTGGCCCCCGTAGATCTCGCCAACCAACCTCTTCATCTCCTCCAGGGAGCTGGTGAGCATGAGGATGTAGTTTCTGGCCAGCAGGAGAGTGGCGATCTTGGAGAGCTTGCGCACCGAGGGCCCGTGCGCGTAGGGCATGACCTCTCGCAGCCCGTCCATGGCGAGGTTTAGGTCGTGCATCCGCTTGCGCTCCCGACCGTTGATCTTCAGCCTCAACTGCTGTAGGTCCTGCTCCGACAGCTGCTTCTTGATTTTGTACTTGCTGCTCTCGCCGGTGGCCTTGGCGCCGGCCCGCGAGAGGCTTTCCCCGGGCATCTTCTGCACCATGTCGCCCTGCGTGGAGGAGACCGAGTTGAGACGGCTCTCCTGGTGGTGGTGGTGGCGGTGGTGGTGTTCCCTCAGATACATCTCATCCATGTCCGGCGATGAAGCTCTGCTGGAGACAGAGCTCGAATCAGAATTCATTTTATTACGGGGGATGCGGCCCTACCGCGGGGAGGCTTTAGGTGGGAAATTAAGGAAAATCTTGAAATTAAAAAAAAAAAAATCTGCACAGCCCAGCGACCCACTTCTCAGTGGCAAGACTTGAGAAGAAAAGCTGAGGCACTGCCTTTCCCCGCCTCTCTCCCTCCCCACTCCCTTCTCTCCGGTTAGGCTGTTTCCTGGACAGCGGGTTGGTGTTTGCTGGGACTAACCTCACGCTGAAAAAGAGGGGCTTTTATAGAGCTGCGGCGGAGAAAAGAGACAAAAGGAACCCTCCTATCTATCCTGGGCTGGTTAGGACGACGTGCCGTCATTCAGGGCGGTGCGCTTTGCTGTCCCATTTTGCAAGGATTCCTATTCATATTCATTGTGGGGCCGCCCTGGGACACCTCTGCTCCGAACCGCTAGGAGCCCCAAGGCACAAAACCCTCTCTGATTGACACACTCACCGCTCCAGCTCGCTCCTTCCTGGATTTTTTTTTTTTTTTAACTTCCCTCCCCCTCCTCCCCCCCCAAATTTCCCTAACCAAATCACACCTAAGGAACCAACCGCCGGAAGGAAAGGGAGCCAGGCAGTAGTCGGAGATTCCTCCGGGTTTCTAGAGAGAAACTGAAACATTCTCTTTTCTTCATAGCTACTCCCAAGTTTTGGGGAATGTGAGCAAAAGAAGTCCTAATGGAACCGTGTCAAGGACAGAGATGCGGTTGGAGGGCAGGTTCCCCGCGCCAGGGGGTGGGCGCGGGGGTGGAGGGAGAGGGGGACCTCGTGTCGCTGGGCACTGTCTGAACTGGTTGGTTATTAGGTCTCTTTTCCTAAACACTGATACGGTGTTCATTTTGTTTATTGAGCCCTTCTGGCCTAATTGCAATGGGACCTCCGTTTGTGGTGAAGGGCTTGCCCCGACACTGTTATAGGGATGGGTTTTCTTTTCTTTTTTCTCTTTTCTTTTCTTTTCTCTTCTCTTTTCTTTTCTTTCCTTTCCTTTTCTTTTTCTTTCTTTCTTTCTTTCTTTCTTTCTTTCTTTCTTTTCCCTCGTTTAAATAGATTACTGAAAGAATTTGCTTTGCACAATTCTCTAACTTCTTAGACCTGGACCTGAGGAAAACAAACAAACAAACAACACCAAAAAACAAAACAAAACAAAACCAAGGGGAGGGGAGGAAAAATGGTGGAGTAGCCAGGGAGGGAGTTAGAGATAGGAAGGGTTCCCAAGAACTCCAGAGAGATTGTTCCTGCCGGGGCTACCCCGCAGCCCCCGGACCCTGGCGCTAACAGAAGCTGGTGGGGCAGTCCCGGTCGGGAGCTGGCGCGCAGAGGCGGGTAGCATCTGCAGCTCGGCGCCACTGGGCTGGGGCCGGTGGGTCCACAGGGTGGGGAAAGCGGGTGCTGAGGGTCGAATAAGAAACAACGTGTGTTTGTGTGGGCGCGCGTGTTCTGCAGGGAAAGGATCTGGAGAGCCCCGTAGGCGTGCGCGCGTGGGCACTGCGGGCCAGTGCTCGGCGGATTCTGGGGATAAAGAGGAAGGAGGCCTGGAGTTTGGAACCTTCGCTTCCAGGGCGGAGGTCGGCGCGATCTTTCTTCCCCCTTGCTGTGTTTTGTCAATGGGACTAGCTAAACAGTTGAGGGGCGGGAAAGCAGAAACCCTCGGGAGCCCGCGGGAGGCCTCTAGAAGAGCCTGGGCACCGCCACGCTCTGGGCTCGGAGGAACCCAAGACAGGTGCCAGGTTGTAGTCGAGTGGATGCAAAGTGTGAAACCGAAACAATCCCGGAATCTCTGGCAGTCAGGGCCTCGGACTGCCCGGCGCAGTCAGTGCATATCTTTGGGACTAGCAAGGTAGAGGAGGCCTCACTTTGCCTCCACTTTGTGGACAAAGTGGAACGGCCAACAGAGAGGGTTGCATGCCTACCCCGGGAGTCTGTAAGCTCTGCGAGGCTTTGCCTCTTTGGCAGTCTCGCCTCGAAAGCTGCGCTGGCAAGTATCCGTAGGATGGGGAGACGCAACATTGGAGAGGATGCTTTTCTGCACTGAACTTCGCTTCTCTGTAAGAGAAGAAAATGGACGAGAGTCCCTCCTCAACGCCAGGACCTTAGGGCCCTTGAAGACTGGACTTCTATCCTCCTACCGCCCCCACCTCCGTACAAGGAAGATTTTTTAAAACGAAGAATCCAAATGATTCGATTTGGATGTGGAAAGGTTGATTGTCCAAACGCATTTCCAATATCCCAGCCAAAGAAATGTTTCTGAATTCACCAGACCCGTCCCTTTGAGCTCAGACAGCGACATCCACCGAACTGCTTATGAGAAAAAGGCTTCCAGAACATGAGCATGTATTCGGACAGTCCTAGGTGATGGTGATGGTGGAGAGGCGTGGTCCAGACCGCCGCCCCCAGCGCTTCTCTGCTGCTCACGTCGGGTGGGGGGGGGGAGCCCTGGGAACCCCACACTGGAGGAAAAGACGTTTCCCAGCCTTTGGGCCAGTGCACAGGCCCGGCCCCCGCCGCCTCCTGAGCCACCTTCCTGACCCTCGGGCATCGACTCGGGCCTTTCTCTTGCCCAAACTGAGAATGCTGTAACTCAGTTTTTATTTCGGGAAGTAGCAAAGTCTAGTTAGAATGATTGATTACAAATGAAGGAGTAGAAAAAGTTATGCTGCTAAAGGCTTTTTAAAAAAGCATTAAAAAAATTCCAATTTTCTCAGTGGGCAATATGAAACAAGGTCTAAAATTTTCTCACGTTAATCGAGGTGGCAGGGAAAAAGGGAAGCTGGCCTTGAAATACAAACTGGAAACTCACTTTCGGACAGGAAAGACCAACACCAAGCTTCTGGGAGTCCGAACCAGAAGCCCCTCTTCCTCGGCGCCGCCTTTCCGCCGAGTGGGGGGACGCAGCCCCTGCGACCAGCTCAGACGCGAACTGCGCTAGGCTGGAAAGGGGCCCCGGGCCTCTGCCTACAGACCCCCTCCCCCTCTAGCGGGTTTATAGCTCCGGCAACGCGAAGGTAGAGGTGCTTGACCTGGCAGAACTGCGTGTCCAGGCCGAGGGCCCTCGGCCACAGTCCAGGACGCCGCGCGCCCTCTCCTCCCCGCTTTCCCAAAAGGCTTCTACAAGTGAATGTGAAATGGTCCAAGGTCCAGGGCCCCAGTCCGGCAAGCACTTCTGGCGAGGCCTTACAGGGGCCCGGAGTCTCCTAGGAGGCTTGTTCCCTATTCCCTATATTCTGTAGGAATTAACATCGAGAGGAGGAAGAATGAATGAAGGAGCCACAACTTTGCTCTCCATAAAATGGGTTGATACCGAACGGGGCGCAAAAGGCAGAGGAGCCCCAACTGGCTGTGCAGGCGCTGTCCCCAAGAGTTTGCCTAGCGAGGTCGCTTTGGACTCTGAGGGTGAACCCGAAACCTGCGCCCAGCCCCGAGCAGGAGCAAGCAGGGAACTTAGAAGGGAGAGCTGCGCGAGTTCCTTCAGAGAACCGTCTCTGCCGGCGCTCACGCCGGGCGTGAGCAGGGGGCGGGGGGAGTAAGGGAGCCGGCGCTGGGCGGAGGCTGCGGCAGCTCGGTGGGGCCGCGGCAGCCCAGAGGGGCCTCAGCCGGAGACGCGCCGTGACCTTGGCCCTGGCCAGGGGCCCTTTCAGACGGCTGAAACAAGCAAGAAGAGGGAGCCAGCGACCCGGCGGCGGCGCGGGGCCCCGCTCTCTCGGGCCGCACCCGGCGCCCTCGCAGCCTGGGGGCGCAGCGGGGGCGGCGCGGAGGCGGGGGCCGTTCTCCCGCAACAGGTGCTTCCGGAGGCCCGCGCGGGCCGCTTCCCGCCACTCAGTCTTGCTCCCGGCAGAGCCTGTGAGTACTTTGTACTACCCGAGGCGGCAGCGGGTGCGCGCGGGGACCCGGTCCGAAGAGCGGCGCAGCCTTCCCCTCGCGCCCGGGGCGCACAGCCTCAGCTCTGCAGCTCCGGCTCCCGGGAGCCGCGCCCTCCGGAGGCTTCCAGGCAATTCCTGTGCGCCCCCCCCCCTCCGGCCCCCACCCCAGATCTCCGGGGAGCATCTCTTACCCTAAGCCCGGTGGCGCGCCCACCGCTCCGCAGCTCCAGCCACCGAGCTCCTCTCCGGAAGCTGCCGGCTCTGCCCGAGGCCGCGGCGATTTGGGCTCCACGGCGAGCACCCCCCACTCCTCGCCGGAGTCCGGAGGCCAGTGGTCGCGCTGGCCGACCTGCCGGGAGGCCGCTGTGCGGAGCCGGTGGATCAGCAATGTCTAGGAGCTCCCGTCGCTCGCCCAGCCTCAAACTTGACCGGCGGAAACTTTGGCCGAGACCGAACGGCGGGAGGCTGCCCTGTGGGCTTCACCTTTTACCCCAGGCCCCCTTCCAAAACAAAAACGACCCAAGGGGAACCCCAAACATCTCTAAGGGTGTTCCGTCGTGGGCAACCAGGGGAATAGCCTAAACACTAGCTGAGCACGGAGGAAGTTCTCAAAAAGTAGTTTTGTATTTGAGTAAAACAATCACTTCACCACATTAGCAGTGGGGGCGGGTCATTGAAGCAGTTGAGTTGATCAAAGAAGCCCTTAGAGAATGAGAGAGAGAGAGAGAGAGAGAGAGAGAGAGAACAGTTTTTATAAAAATTAACGTCAACAGAAATCTCAGGCAGGCAGGAATTCTCTCCTCTTGCAGCCGCGCGTCCCGGGTGCTGGAGTGTGGCGCGAGTACTGAACTCCGCGCCCTGCGGTTAGAGATGCCAAAATGGAAATCCCAACCATCAAGTAGGTGCTAGAAGGGCCCGAGTGGGTGGATCTGGACAGACCGACTAAAGTGTTTCAGTTTTCTGGGTCTCCCCATATTTTGCATCATATCTTGAACATTCACTGATCTAGCGTTTTCCCCCCCGTCTTTTAAAAAAATCTGGCTTTCCTACAGGAAAAAGCAGACGTTGAAGGACAGCAGAATTTTATGAGGTGATAGTAACTGCTTTTTGCAACGTTGGGTGTGATATTGGAGGAACTGAGGAAGTCCCAGAATAGCATAAAATGATGAAGTGCTAATTATGTGAGTGTGTAGACGAGTGAATACGTTGGCAGAACTAGAAGTTCGATTTTAATGATGTGTAGGAGCAAGCCTGGCTAGCACTTACAGACTAATTCTCATTATTGAAAGGCTGCCTTAAGTCAAAGGAGGTAAGAACTTCTAGACTTCCTTTACAGGATTTCACTCAGTCAGTGAGCATTTCTGTACTCTTTCTTCTTTCCTTTCTGGTAACACCTGCTCAGTTGCCAAAACTCCTGAGTTTCCAACCCTGAAGGAAGCCTATAAATTGAAAGCATTTTTCCTCAAGATTGGAATGTTTAGGTTGATGTAAATATCACTGGCGATCAATCACATGGACTGATGAGTTCTATTCAGATTTGCATACTTAGACACACATTCTTGGCATGTGCCCTGACGTTTTGGATGTGTGGCTCTGTTAATCCCAATCCTTTAAGAAGCATTAAGTGGATGATGTATTAGTATCTTATTGTTATTAATTTAATTCTTTGTGACTTTATAGTTAAAGACACTGTATGCAGCTTGACATCTTACTATAAAATAGCACACAATACTAATGGAATTTAGTTTTATTTTGCAGACAGAAGTTTATTTTAGATATAAATATCTTATGCAGCATATGTGTTATTTTCATTTTGTGCTCAGTAACATTCAGGCTTATACACAAAGTGTGTAAATGAATGGATGCCACAAAGAGATCAGAATATAAGAACCTGTGTATAGAGCAACAGAAGATTAAAAAGATGTTAATATTTACGTCATCAGTTTCTTACACTGCTTTTTATTATAGGTATTTATACGCATATATTCTGAAACTTACATGTGTATTTGTGTAAATACATTAAACTATTTATTTGAAGTCTTGGAGTCCTAAATAAAAAGAAATGTTATTTTTCCGATGCTAATCAAGACAAGGGGAAACATTACACACCTGTTCATAAATAGAGTTGGAGTTAATAAGTTATATTGACCCCGAACAAATACAGATTTACGCACATTATTTTGAGAAAATGATAATTGAGGTGACTGCTACTGAATCTTGAAAAGTTAAAATGGCAGTTTTCAAAAATGAACATTTCCATGGCTGATTCATTTTATGCAGAACCTGTGGTCTGGACCAGACAGACTCTGCTTCATCATTTCTAAAAAGAAATGAAAATGTAATATATGCTCCTTTCTCATTATATTTTTCTATTTATAAGTATTTTTATTTTATTTGCATAACAGACTGAATGTAAAAGTTTATAAACCAAATTGTCACCATTTACAATATTGGCCGAATTTGTATCTTCATCTTTACATATATCATAATATATAATAAAATTGGACCAATTATTCAGACAATTCAAACCTCAAATCTTGTTATCTTTTTTTTTTTTTTGGGGGGGGGGGGAGGGTGGGAAGAAAAGAAACAGGCTGAAAGCAAATTATCACTCAAAATTTGTAGATATTTCTCCTATATTTTACTTGCAGATCAGTCTGAGTTTCCTGCTCAACAACTGAAATGATATTCTCTTTTTTTTTTTGAAGTGATATTCTCAGTACTATCAGCACTTTAGTAAAAACATCAATTGTTAATTTTTACAACATAAAAAGATAAATTAACATTTTCATAACATGGCATTATTTAAGATACTGATGAAAGAAACTTGATAATCTTCTAAATTCACATTTTTCCCCCTAGTAAATTTTATTATTTCACAACCTTTGTAACGAGACATAGCAGAATCCTGGACTACTTATGTTCACAGATGCAGTTCAATTAGATACTTCGGAACTTTGTTTCTACCCTATTTTATTATGGCAAGTCTCATAATAGGAGTAGACTGTTAGGAAAAAAAACAACTTTGTAATGGGGGCGGGGAGAAAGAGAAGGAGGTCATATAAAACACTGTGCACATGTCCTTAGATCATAATACATAATCCTGATTCTACCTTTGAGTGAATTTTGTAGAGTTGTTTGTAGGAAAGCCCTCCTCAGATATATGTTTACTTTATATACTTAGGGAAATGTTACCGTTGATTCTAATATTTTAATAGAGAGCACGTCTGTGTCTGCTTTCTAAAGTCCGAGGGACAGCAAGTTTGCAGATCTCATATAGGTGCCCAGGGAATCCCATGGCACGCTCCTCCAGGACTCATTCATCCTGCAATGTGTTGTTAAGCCGCTGAAATTGCCTGAGATAAAGCTGTGGGAATGAGAACACTGAGTAATCCTTCGAGGATGGTGCTTCTAGGTACTGGAATGGGTCAGAAACTGCTTTTAGAAGGAAAGTGGAAAACTGAGAACACTGTCAGACTGAAACCCTGCTAAGGAATAGAATTTTTAATAATTAGTACTATAGATACCCTAATGCTGTTGAACGGCGCTCCCGAAGAAGTTCTTTAGTTTTTCAACAAGGAAATAAAAATCTTTTAATTTTATTTGTTTAAAAAACCTTTTAGCTTTATATTGAGGACAACTCCAGTGTCCCAAGAGTTGCTCCTAAATGCAATAATGCGTTTGCTTAAATAACAGTACAAGAGTAGAAAGCGTAGTTAGGAAAAGACATTTTTATTTTGTTGCGTGTTATTTCTAAGCTGATTTAAAAATTCTTCCCAGAGTCAGTTTCCACCCTGCTCTGGGGAATGGTTTCATATGGCTTAATTGTAGAAAAACAAAAACGTGATTATGTATATACTTTTCAAGTACAGTTGCTATAATTGTCTCATTTCTTCATCTTTATCAAAGTTTTGCCTCCTATAAAAGTAAAGCTGTGGATAATAGTTCTTTGGCTCCCGTTAGATTTATTAATTGAAGTAATTACATTAAATGGAAAATAATGCCTTTGGGGAAAGTAATGCCAACAACAGACATCCCAGAGAAAAATACTGCTAAAAGATAATGTGTGGCAGGAAAGATGTGGGCCAAGAGTCTAGAACCAATTCAACTTAAGAGTTTTAAATAGCTGTAGAAACTAAAAAGTAAAGGGCATATGCAGCTTGGCATTGAAAAACTTTTTAAAGACAGGACTAGGATAACAAGGCAATAGCTCCTCTCAATGTCTGTGGTGTCCTTCACATCCCTCTTTGCAAAAGCCACCAATAACAAAGGGAACAAAAATACATGTCAACAAAGAACACAAATACATAAGGAATATTGTGTAACTTTCTTTAATAAGTTGTCTTCTGGCCAAAGCTGGCAAATACCATGGGATTAGAGGAAAGACGAGCTCTTGGAGGGATATAAATTATTAATAATAATTAAAAAAAATTCTTTTGGGGGCCCCTGGGTGGCTCAGTCAGTTAAGCCCCCGACTTCAGCTTGGGTCGTGATCTCGCGGTCCGTGAGTTTGAGCCCCGCGTCGGGCTCTGTGTGCCTGAGCCTGGAGCCTGCTTCGGATTCTGTGTCTCCCTCTCTCTCTGCCCCTCCCCCATTCATGCTCTGTCTCTTTTTCTCAAAAATTTATAAACATTAAAATTGTTTTTTTTTTTAATTTTTTTTTTCAACGTTTTTTTTTTTTTTTTTTAATTTATTTTTGGGACAGAGAGAGACAGAGCATGAACGGGGGAGGGGCAGAGAGAGAGGGAGACACAGAATCGGAAACAGGCTGCAGGCTCCGAGCCATCAGCCCAGAGCCTGATGCGGGGCTCGAACTCACGGACCGCGAGATCGTGACCTGGCTGAAGTCGGACGCTTAACCGACTGCGCCACCCAGGCGCCCCAACATTAAAATTGTTTTAATAAATAAAAATAAAAAACTCTATTGCTGTAAACATACGGATGCCACTTGCCCATTGATGAGAGTGCCTTTCTTAGGATATGAAGACTAGAGAGAAGGCAGGACCCAAGAAAGACTTCACAACCCAGCAAATTTCCTGGATAGGATTTGCTGCTTACCAGCTGTGCACATTTATGTAAGTTTCTTACCATTTATTTTTTCTTTTCTTTGTTTTTAAGTTTATTTATTTATTTCAGAGAGAGAGAGAGAGAGAGAGCACAAGTGGAGTAGGGGCAGAAGACAGAGGGAGAGAGAACTCCAAGCAGACTCTGCTGACACAGTGCAGAGCCTAACGTGGGGCTCAAACCCACAAACCCTGAGACCATGACCTGAGCTGAAATCAAGAGTCGGACACTCAACTGACTGAGCCACCCAGGTGCCCCGGTTTTTTCACATTTCTGAACTTTTGTTTTGTCACCTGCACAGTAAGAATGGTCATGATCATGACATATGCTTTTGTGAGAGTTAGCATTTTGCAAACCTCTTAAAATCATGCAGTATTATGCTTTTGAAATAAGATTTTTTCACCCTGTCTTCTGTATATATTTTTAACATCCAAAAATATTTGTCCAGCTTTATTCTTCTATAAATATTATCTTGGTATTCTTTTAAAATTGTTTTATATCTATTCTCGCTATTAAGGCAGGACTCATTTTTCCCCATTGTCCCCACTCTCTGGCAAGTTGGGAATTCGTAATAAATATAAAGCATACCAAAGTACCTCTTAGAAATTGGAGCAGGTGCTTGGAGACTGTATAACTTTTAGAAATAAAATTAAGGTATAGAATTCATGAGTTATAGAAGGTAGTATAAAAAGTGCTCAGTTCCTCTAAAAAATATGGCTGGGAAGTGTCTGATTGTTGATTAGATATAAAGAAAGACTTTTAGAAAAAACATGATTTAAAATTTGTTTTGTTTTTCTCTTATGGAAAGCCCTCCAAACCAATAGGCTTATTTGAAGTCTGGGTCCCAAACAAAAATTTTCAAGCTCAGTCTTGCTATTACTGTGTAATCACACATCCATCCTTGATATCCAGGCTCAGGGTTGGTGAGTCTTTGGGCCTAGTAGACCAGGATTGGTCTTATATGGAGAGGCAGGGTTGTGGTATTTGCACATTCAGATTTGGAAACGTTGCCAAATTTTATTCTAAAAGACCTTCCAGTGATTGGCACTCAGTCAATCCTACTTTCATCTGGCCAGAGTCCTACCACTGATATCTTGGGGGGGTGAGGTGGAGTCACAGTGTATTGCTTTCTCATTCATTCATTCCCACATTTTTTGAGTGGTCCTATGTATTACTTCAATTAGAGGTTCTGAGGAAACAAAATCAAGGAAAACATAGCCTCCTGAATCTAGGTGCTAAAAAGACAAGAAAACCAATCATCTCCTGAAAGACAATATAAAGGTGACCTTGAGGTTTTGGTGATTAATATTGGTTATTTTAACAGATTGGGCACTTATTTTGGAGGTACAAGAACAGACCCGAAGGATCTTTTTGTCTTAGCCTGTTTCTTTCTGTACAGGACATTTATTTGGAAAGTGATCCCAGATAACAGGAGTGGGGGTGTGGGGACAGTAAAACAGAGAAGGAGAAAGGATCAGTACAAAAGGTGTTTTGTCAAGCTGATCACTGCTATGGACAACTGGGCCTTGACTTCTCTTGAGTCCTTCTTGTCAATAAATAGAATGCGTTCACCCAAGGGTGAAATGGAGAAGCATTTATCCATTGTTTCTAGCCTCTCCCCTCCCATTGGTGAGAGCTGTTCATGATTAAATACCTCCACAGTTCTGGGCCGCACACGTGGGAGTGACAAGGCAGTCCCCACAGGCACTCCCACGAAGCCCCAGACAGAAAGCAAGGGATGTGCAGTGCACCTGTGGCCAGCAAAAGCTGGACTGAAAAGATGGGCCGAGAATATGAGAAGTAGAATACAGGAAAAGTCCGCTGATTTCCAAATGGAGGAAAGTGATGAGTAAGTGACATCTCTGAGGTAGGGTGTGGCACAAAGGGGAGTTCTAGCCCCAGGGTAGGACTGTGGACAGGCCTGCAGTAATGGACATTTGGAAAGAGTGTTTGAGGAGCCATTGCAAGAACTGAGGGAAGCTAAGGCAATTTACTTTGTCTCAAGCTAGTCCCAGATAGAACCCTTGAAGAGTGCTCCAAATGCGGAATGCTTCCCAAACAAAGATATGTCCCAGAAAGTGTCTCACCAGCCTCTATGTCACTTTGGCTCCTCTACCCTAGGTCCTGAAGGGATTCCTCCAGATGGCTGTAAGTGTAATTGGGAAACCTAACGTCCATATTTACAACAAATACATTTTTTGATGTGAAGGAGATTTACCATGATGGAAAGCCCTAAAGCCATAACGCCTATATGATTTCCTCCTATTTGTTCTTGACCACTGGATATTTTTAAAAGTCATAATATCTGAGAGCTCTTTTTTCAAAGGTTAAGTTAAAAACGGAAGCAAGAAGGGCATGTACTAAAATGGAAAATTGTTTCTTGTTTGTAATGGTAATGTCACAAGGTCTCTCCTGTCACATGAGGACCGTAATCTTATTAAAGTTGCCAGATGGCTCCCTCTCTCTCTTTTCCTGTCCCTCCCCTGCTTCTGTGCACTCTCTCTCAAAATAAATAAACATTGAAAAAAGAGGGGAGGGTGCCAGGGTGGCTCAGTTGGTTAAGCCTCTGACTCTTGATTTTGGCTCAGGTCATGATCTCATGGTTTGTGAGATTGAGCCCTGCATCAGGCTGCACACAGCTGAACCTGCTTGGGATTCTCCCCTGCCCTTCTGTCCCTCCCCCGCTTGTACTCTCTCTCTCTCTCTCTCTCTCTCTCTCTCTCTCAAAATAAGTAAATAAAAATTTTTACTTGTTTATTAAAAATAAACAATTTTATTAATTTTTTATTACATAGGTCTGATGCAGCTTGACAATGTAGAAATTGTGTATAAAATGCCTTGCCAGCCATGAATTCCTTACACGTTTACAATATAAATGTATTTATGATGTTCAACTTTCCAATGTTAAATCTTTACTATAAATATAATATAACTCTCCACTTATTTCCTCTTTTGAGATGCATTCAATGCAATTTACAAATTTTCCTGTAAAGGTCTCACATATCCTTAGTCAATGTCAATTCTCCTCAATTTGATGTGTCGTTTCAGTAAAATTTAGCACAAAATCCCAGTAACATATTTAATAGAACTTGAGCTAACTCTAAAATCTATAGAGAGGAAAGTAAAGGACCAAGAATAGGCAAGAGTCTTCTGCTGAAGACGGGTACAGATGAAATAATTGCACTATCTGATGCCAAGGCTTATTTTAAAGCCTAAGAAGCAATGGCAGTGCAGAATTTTTACAATTGGCCAATGAATAGAATAGAAAGAGAAGAAGGGTATCCGTGTGAATATCAACCACTGAAATATGATACAGAGAGTATATGCATGAAAGGGGAGAAAGATGTGGGGAAGAAATGGTTATTCACATAAGACTTTGAAATTTGGGGCGCCTGGGTGACTCAGTTGGCTGGGTGTCCAACTTCGGCTCAGGTCATGATCTCAACTTTCTGAGTTCAAGCCCTGGACCCGGCTCTGCACAGACAGATCAGAGCCTGGAGCCTGCTTCCAATTCTGTGTCTTCCTCTCTCTCTCTGCCCCTCCCCTACTCACATTCTGTCTCTCTCTCTCAAAAATAAACATTAAAAGAATTTGTTTTAATGAAATTAAATCCCTGCCTCAAATCATAAACAACAATTAACTTCAGGAGGATCAGATTTAAATTTCAAGAGCAAAACTTTAAACCATTTAATAAAAAATAGATTGATACATTTATGATTTTGAAGTAGAGATACATTTCTTAAATAGGCAAAAAAAATGGATAAAGGAAAAGGTTGATAAATGTGACAATATTAAAATTATGGACTTCCTTTAATCAAAACTTGTCTTCAAGGATGGGAAAAGACTATTTTCAAATTGAGAAAAGACCTTTGCAACATACAAGACCAATAAAGGGGCGCCTGGGTGGCTCAGTCGGTTAAGCCTTGGACTCTTGATTTCAGCAAAAGCCACGATCTCGAGTTTCATGAGATCAAGCCCCACCTCGGGCTCCATGTGCTGACAATACGGAGGCTGCTTGAGATTATCTCTCTCTCAAAATATATAAATAAACTGAAAAAAGAGAGACATAAACAGAAATATCACATGAGACAAAATCCATGTGGCCAATAAACTTATAAAAAGTGGGGAGCTTGGGTGGCTCAGTCAGTTAAGCCTCGGACTTCAGTTCAGGTCATGATCTCACGGTTCATCGGTTTGAGCCCCAAGTCAGGCTCTATGCTGACAATGTGAAGCCTGCTTGGGATTCTCTCTCTTTGCCCCTCCCCGCCTCTCTCTCAAAACACGAAAAAAACTTAAAAAATATATATATTAAAAAAAAAAAAGATGTTCAACTTCATTAAGTAGTAAGGAAAACATAAATAAGGGCCACAAGGGGATAGCATTTTAAATCCATTTAAATGCCAAGTACTAAGAAGTTTGAAAATACCAAATATTGACGGCACTGTAGTTCAACAGGATCTCATGCATTTCTGGTGGGAGTATAAGCTGATACAGCCTCTTAGGAAAAGTTTCGTACTAGTTTCTAAAGCTGAACATTCACACACCCACGACTCAGCAATTCTACTCCTAGATTATACGCCTCCACTCAAAACTGTTGAACCTGTACTCCTGCAGATCTGCCCTGTACTAGAATCCTCATGGCATCCCTGTTCCAGTAGCAAATGGTTATTAACAGGAAAACAGTGATATAAATTGGGGTATACATGCAGAATTATTCAGTAGCTTAAATGAAGAAATTATACCTTCATGCAAAAATATGAGTAAGTCTTACCAACACAAAATTAAGAGAAATAATGAGAGTCCAGGAGATTACAAAGAGAATGATAACATTTCTGTAAAGTTAAAACAACAAAACATACTTATTAAAAATACACAGAAAGGTGGAAAAACTATATATATATACACATATATATTTTTAAAATGTTTATTTATTTTTGAGAGAGAGAGGCAGAACATGAGCAGGGGCGGGACACAGAGAGAGAGGGAGACACAGAATCTGAAGCAGGCTCCAGGCTCTGAGCTGTCAGCACAGAGCCCGACGTGGGGCTCGAACCCAAGAATCACGAGATCACGACCTGAGCCGAAGTCGGACGCCCAACCGACTGAGCCACCCAGGTGCCCCAAAACTATATATATTTTTAAAGAAAAGAACAAAAGTAAGAGAAGGATCAGCCCACATTCCGGATACGTAGACACTTTAGGGGATGGAGGGAAAAATATGGGACAGAAACAAACCACAAATTATAGAAGACATTGTCAGTGTTCCAGTTTCTGTATTGGGATGGGTGTTCACAAGTCTTTATTGTAGTATTCAGAATAAACACAAACACACACACACAGGGACCAATTATGGGAGCGTGCTATGAACAAAGAATTAAAACTAATTGAATTCCCTGTTCTTGTGGCCCCCAAAACAAAGCGAAACAAATAATCAGAATGTACCCTGAAATGGATAGCTTGGTATCTGTTAGTTGTTTGTATAAATACAAAGTGGCATTTACAGCCTTCATGCGGTGGGACTCATTTTATCTCTTCAGCTCCCATCCTCGTCCATCCTGACAGAGAGCCCGGATATGAGTCCGTTTTCTTTCTCTCCACACATCTTGTTCACGCATTCCATGCTTCTGAGTAGAGTTTCTTCTGCTGTGCATTGCCTCTTTCTGTCTCCTCACCCATGCAAATTTTGTTTTGTGTTTACGTTTACCTAAAATTCAATCTCCTTTAAGAAACCTTCCCCAATGACCTTAAATCCCTGAAGTGCTTAACTTCTATACCACATGATACAGTTCTTAACCAGATACATCACACTTTCGGTATTAATTGATGAGTACATCTATTGCATGGCATCGTGCTTTTTATTATGAGGGGACAAAAATTTGATTCATATCCGATCCCCGTTTACAAAGACTCTAGAGAGGTCACAGACATGAAAAAATCCCTATCATACTAGATAATTCTAGCCATGGTTTGCTAGAACTTGAGTCAAGTAAAAGAAGGTGTCACAAGAACAGGAGGCATCTTGGTTGGTTCTTGAAAGATAGGGGGGGGGGATCTCTAAAGGCCAAAAATGGTACGAGAGGGGTATTCCGGGTACAAATGATAAGAACTAGTATTTCTTCAGTATTTACTATGTACTAAGTCTGTCCCTTAGAGTTTGTATCAGTCAAGTTAGATTAGCTGAGGCTAACGGGTACTCCAATGGCATTGTCTTAAAGATCTAAGTTTTTTCTTATATTTAAAAGCTGAAAGAAGGCAGTCCGGGGCTGAAATGGTGGCTCTGCATCATAATGCCCTCAAAGAGCTTATTATTTCCGGTGTATCATTCCGACACGTGTAGTGTGTGACCCTCGTGCTCTTGGCTCAAAGTGGTAGTTACCACATCTGCATTCCAGGAAGTGTGATGGAGAAATAAAGAAGAAAGGAGCAAACATCCTCACACATTGGTCTCTAAGAAGTCAGCGCTGGTAATAAAAATCATTCTAGTTATTTTAAGCAGTAGAAGATTTAATGAAGAAAATCACCTGCCTAAAAAAACCTTTGGAAGGACTAGAGGGTTGGGCTCTTGGCTTGGTCTCCAGGAACGACTCTCAGAACAATACAAAAATAACCAACTTGGGATGTGATGGCGATCTGGCTGTGACATCTGTCACCCCACTGATCGCCAGGGTTGATTCGGCTGATCTGGCTGGCTAGGCGGGTGTCCCCTTCCTCTCTCACCGCTCCATGTGCGTCCCTCCCGAAGCTGCGCGCTCGAAGAGGACGACCTTCCCCGATAGAGGAGGACCGTTCTTCGGTCAAGGGTATACGAGTAGCTGCGCTCCCCTGCTAGAACCTCCAAACAAGCTCTCAAAAATAACCAACCTGGAGGTTGCAGTTTGAGTCATAAACCCAAGAATACGGAGCATCAGTTGACCCCGGAATCAGGAAGCTCGGACCAAGAAGAAATAGTCATAATTGACTCTTGATAATCAGGAGCAGGAGAACGGGCCCTGGAATACCGCCAAAGAAAAAAATCTAATATGTCTATGACAGAGCCGGCGAAGACATAATTTTTTAACAGGTGCAGGAAAATGATTTCTGTTTCACTTCCACTTTCCAAATGTGGCATGCGAGCCTTTGATTGAAGGAATCCAATCTGCATCCACTTGTAAGGTAATTAGTGAAATGAAGATTTAACTTTTCATTCTAATTAGAAAGACAGTAGAACAGAGGTTGAAAAAGCCAATATATCATGCCCGCCACAATCCACCACTGTGGTTACCTTACATCCCTGAACTGCCTTCTAGCCATAGATAAACTTCTGACCAGCAACTGTTAGAAACATAAGCACATCCAACATAATGCATTCACCACTTGTGCAAATAAATTAACAACAAATACGATGTATTCACCTTCTCTCCTAAAGGGGAAATCTAACATCTTACCACACATTATGTCTATCGCTGGGTAATTCTACTCTTCTTCCAGTTTAGTTAATTCTATTTTGATAAACCAGATAATCTGTAAGTTAAATTATTTATTTAAGTATCACACAACAACTTATCTGAAATATTAGGGGGAAGGCAGAAGAGAGAAAGGAAAACTGGCTAACATACACTCATATATTCATATATAGCATACATATTAAGCAGAGTAAGAAAAATTGTGAGCCAGTATCAACGAAGTTATAGTTACACTGAGAAATTTCTTTTCTTCACTATCTGTTCCCTCTTCCTTTTGCCCTTTGCCAACATCTCAAGTGGCCAAGGTTCTTTACTTGGTGAAGGTAGCCGGACTAGCATTCTTTTATACTCCTACATGCAAATGTTATGGTCATCCATGAACTCTTACAACTGACCATGGCACTAATGCTCCACGCCCAGAAGATCTCCTTCCCTTTCCCCATCGTTCTGCCGTGAGACTATTTCCTCTTGATAATCAGGGTACGAATAACTTCAGCCAACATAGTAAAATATTTTTTCTCCCTCCCTGTGGTTGAGTGATGTGAAGGACTCAAGGGACCAGGTGATAGTCTCAATTTCCACTTCACTAGAAACCATCCTTTGTGTTCTCGTGGAAGGATCCCTTCCCTTGCTAACCACTTCCATTAATTGAGCAGAACTTAACGTCCATGAGGACGGTGCAACAGAGACTGCCAATCATCTACCAAACCTGTTCTCCTCTGACCAGCTTCAAGAAGTCCTTACTCTCAGATGTTGCTATGGGATGAAGTTATCACCAATAAAATGTGTGTAGAAGTCATATGTGCTATATGCAAGTCTGGGAGTTATGACACTGGACGTGGTGCCCTTTCCACCTTTTCTTCCTTCTCTCTACTTTTTAAACAAGTTTTTACTTAAATGTCAGTTAGTTAACACACAGTGCGATATTAGTTTTGGCTCTCTGCTTTTTGGCCACAGTTCAACCATGCAGATAAATAAAGATGTCCTTTGTATGTGTAAAGCAGAAAGACTCTAAGCCCCAAATTATAGCATAGAGCAGAACTTTTCTAAAGATCTGGACCATTCCTATTGGAATTGTTACGTGAACAAGAAAGAAACTTCTTTTTTATAAGTCCTTTTATTTTTGGCTCTCTTTGTTAGAACAATCTTGTCTTACTCTAGCTTACATAAACATAGAGCAAACATTTTCCAAGTGGATTACTAAATATCTGCAGGAGGAAGTGCTAGATGGGGGTGCCTTGGTGGCTCAGTTAGGTTAAGCCACTGACTCTTGATTTCAGCTCAGGTCATGATCTCACGGTTCGTGAGTTCGAGCCCCACTGACAGTGCAGAGTCTGCTTGGGATTCTCTCTCCCTCTCTCTCTGCCCCTCCCCTGCTCACGCTCTCTCTCAAAATAAATAAAAAAAACTTAAAAAAAAGTGCGAGATGGACTAAATTATGTCAGTGGATAAAAAGGTTAGCCCAGGCCTGAAGTAACAGCACTAATTTGCACTGCGGACTTTTCCAGATAAAAGTAAACTGTGTCCTCTGATTAGTTGGGTAAGAAAAAACAAATAAAAAAGACATTCGCAAGATTGATAACCACTATTAGAGTAAGGGGAGAGACTTTGGAAGAGTAAGCACCCTGATATAAAATGTTTGTATATAATATACATACACACGTATATATACATACACACGTATTTGTATATAATATACATACATACGTATATGTATGCATATGCAAATGCATATGCATATGCATATACATATACATTTCTCAGTCTTGCCATGGCTCAGAAAGCCCCAAGTTAAGGTTTACTCATACCTCCAACCACAGCACCCTGAAACTCCATAATATTTATCTGATGTGCATTGTGTCATCACCTAATATCTATGCTTTGTGTCTAGTTTCTCATTGCATCACCAGTATCACAATGTCCCTAAGTTATTTCCTAAAAGCTAGAAATCATTCGTTCATTAAAAAGTAGTTATTAAGCCACTACAAAATGCCAGCTGCTATTCTAAGCACAGTGAATTAAACAATGAACTAAATAACCCCGTAACCTTTCCCTCAACTGCCTTACGTTATGAGGGGAACACATAAATGAGTGAAATGCACATTATGTCAGATGGTGACAATTGCTATGGGAATAAGTAAAACAGAGAAGGAAGTAGGGAGTGTTAAGGGAGAAGGGATAGGAGACTGGTGGTTGCAACAACAAATAATGTCAAGGAAGATTTCTGAAAAGTTGTGACTTAAGCACAAAAGTGCTTAAGCACCAAAGTTTTAACACCAAAGAGACAAAACACCAAATAACTTAGATATCTGGAGGAAAAGCGTTCCTGGCAGAGGCATGAACATATGCAAAGAGACTCTGAGGCAGGAGCAAGCCTGCTAGAGAAGCAGCAAGGAGGCCAATGTGGCTGCAGCAGAGTGAGTGGAGAGATAGTTAAAATGATATCAAGGAGAAACATCTCTGGGGTTGAGGCAACAGCCGAGGGTGTAGAATGTGCAGAGCTTTGTAGGAAATTCTAAGTCTACTCTCTCTCTCTTTTTTTAATAGGAGTAGAACCAAACCTCTCCTTTTCTTAAATTAATTTTTTAATATTTATTTATTTTTTTTTGAGAGAAAGAGAGCATGAAGGGGAGGGGCAGAGAGAGGGAGACAGAGGATCCAAAGCAGGCTCTGTGCTGACAGCAGAGAGCCCGGTGCAGGGCTTGAACTCACGAACTGTGGGATCATGACCTGAGCTGAAATCAAGAGCTGGACCCTTAACCAACTGAGCCACCCAGGTGCCCTCTAAGTTCTACACTTGAGTGAGAACTTTGGCTTTTACTCCAAGTGTGAAGCCATTAGAGGGTTTTGAGCAGAGGAATGGCTTAGAGTAGATGGACGGGGGCAAGGTTGAAATCAGGGAGACCAGTAAGAGGGCTATTGTAAGAATCCAGATGAGAAATAATGGTAGCCTGTACCGCCTGCGTGGTGGGGATGGTGAGGGGTGGTCATATTCTGGATATAATTTGCAAGATGAGCCAACAGGATTTGCTGAGAGATTGGATATGGAGTGTGGGGAAAAGAGACAGATTAAGGATGAACTCTAAGGTTTTGGTTTGACCCTCTAGAAAAATGTGGATTCAATCCACTGTGTCAGAAAAAAATTGTGAAGGGCTTTGAAATGGGAGAAAAAAATATTACAAGATTAATGAGTTTTCTGTCCAGCTCAGTCATTCAGGTCAATTCTGCCTTCCATTGTCTTTCAGGTGTTTTACAACGATGCATGTTGTAGAAAACTGGTAATAATGTAAGTTATTTTTTGTCCATAAAACTGCATTGATTGTGTTTAGTAGAATGCAATCGACTGTTTTCTGTAGATTGACCATTTTGTACATATTTGTAAATTCACTTCAGAATTTATTCTCTATATGTGTCTTTGCTCTTTGAATGTTTTTTTCAACTGGTTGTAACATCTTATTTCCCTCACAAATTAATGAGTTCAATAAAATCTTTGACATGAGTTCATTTTATATCTGTATGGAAGTCATGGTTTTATGTCATCTTTTGACAATTTTCTCTTAACAACTGAGATGGGAAATTCTGAGGAAAAAGACGTTTTGAATATGTTAAGTTTGAGATGCCTATCTAAATGAAAAGAATATGTAGTAAGCTGGGTAAACATGTCTACCTTTCAGGGAAAGACATGAGACATGAAATCACCACAGGATTGAATGCAGATAAAGACTAAAAGGTTCCAAGCAGTAAGCCTTGCTACACTTCCTGGAAGGAAGGAAGGAGAGGAAGCAGCAACAAAGGAGACAGAAGGAGCAGCTCTTGGGGTAGGAGGAAACCCAAGGGACAGGGGTATCCTAGAAGCCGAGGGAACACAGGGTATTAAGAAGGAGGCAGTTATCTGCAGGGTCAAATTCCCTTGATGGGTCTGGTGAGAGGAAGACTGAGACTAACCCATGGAGATTTATCACCATGGACGTCACCGATGGCCTGGACTAGAGCGGTTTTGATGGTACAGTGAAGGAAGTAGTCAGAGTGGAGTTTAAGAAAAAATGGAAAGGGAGAGAATGGGGAACATAAGTAAACCACACAAGCAACCAAAACCCTGTCAAATAGTTTTGCTGAAAAAAGAAACAGAGAAATGGTCCTGAAGAAGTTTGTTTGTTTGTTGTTGTTCTTTCAGATGGGAGAAATTACAGCAAGCTTGTATGTTTCTGAGAATGATCTAGTGGCAAAAAGAAACTGATGATGCAGACGGGAAAGGGGACAATTGCTGTATCCATGCCCTTGACTAGGTGAGAAGAGATAGACACTATACATGAGTAGAGAGGACAGGCTCTAAATAGGAACACAGAAGTGGTAACAAGAAGGAAGACAGAATAAATGGACCCCGATGCGTGAAGACGTGCGGAAGTGGGGGTAAGTGATTCTGGAAGATTTCTTCTTTTAATCCCATTTTCTCAGTCAAGTAAGGAGCAAGGTCACAGCTGATAGTGGGAACTGGGGAATGAAAAATTGGAGACTTGGAGACGGGAGATGTGAACTAGTCTTTTAGGAGAGTGGAAAAGCACGCGGACTAAGGATATGTGGAAGCCAACCCACTGTCAGAGGAGAAGGAGGAAAAAAGCAAACATTGATTGAACCTCTAGATCAGACTTGGATCAACTTCCTAACAATCTTTTCTTGAGTCTGATGAAAGTCTTAGTTTGTTAAAGCCACTTATTTGAATATTCTGTTGTTTGCAGCCATATGTGTGTTCACTACTATTCCTAAATTCCAAACTGATCAATCAACATTTTAAAAGTTTACATTATAACACATACAGTATGTGGCTATATAAAAAGGAAGAGACAGTTCCTCCTTTCTCCAAAAATAAAGTATGTGAGTTCAAAAATATTTGGGTATGTATCCAAAAAAATGGAAAGAAGGGCGTCAGAGGCATACTTGTACACCCATGATCACAGTATTATTTGTAAATTTTAGCCAGAGTGGAGGCAAGCAAAATGCCATTGACGGGGCGCCTGGGTGGCCCAGTTGGTTGAGTGCTCGACTTTCACTTTCGGCTCAGGCCACGATCCCAGGGTCGTGGGCTTGAGCCCCGCATCAGCTTCTGCGCTGTGCATGGAGCCTGACTTGGGATTCTCTCTCTGTCTCCCTCTGCCCCTCTCCCCTGCTCACATTCTGTCTCTCTTATTCAGCCTTAAAAAGGAAAGAAATTCTGACACAGGCTACAACATGAATGAACCTTGAACACATTATGCTAAGTGGAATAAGTAAGTTACAGAAAGACAAATACTGTATGACTCCACTGATATGAGATACGTAGGGCTGTCAGATTCATAGGAACAAAGCAGAATGGTGGTTGCCAGGGGTGGGGGAGAAGGAGAAATGGGGAGTTTTTTAATGGAGATCAAGTGTCAGTTTTGTTAAGATGAAAAAGTTCTGGAGATTGGTTGCAAACAATATGTATATCCTTACCACTGCTGACTTGTACGTTTAAAAATGGCAAAGAGGGTAAATTTTATTTCATGTGTATCTCACCACAACAAAAATAAGAATAAAAAATAGAAATCTTGAAAAACAAGATAAGGATAACTCAAAAGCATAAAGCTTATTGAGACGTATAGTATCCATGAAAATCAAACACAGTATCACAGGATTTTTTTTTTATCACGACAAGATTTTAGCAGAAGTTGGTGTTTTTTAAGAAAAAAAAAAAAAAAAAACGATTCGACTTTGTGAAATAATTGGAATACTTCAAGAAGCAAGTAAAAGAATGAATAAGTCAACCAGAAGGTATTGGCCCACAAGTGATGCCTCGGATACCAGGAGGTTTTTACAAATACAGTAAAACCTTGGATTCTGAGTAACCTGTTCTGTGACTGTTCCACAAGACGAGCAAACACTTCTAATAAATTTTAACTTGATAAACGAACAACGTCTCGCAATACGAGTAGTTCATGATGCCGAGTATCACATGGTCACAACTTAGCCAATGGTTCTCCTCTCTCTCTCTCTCTCTCTCTCTCTCTCTGTAGGATTATGGGTGATCCTCTCCCATGCTCAGAGGCTCAGTCTCAGGCCGTGGTGTTTGGCAGAAATCAGTGATTTTTCAGAACATCGGAAGGTGCCCACAACTGACATTAGTTAGTGTATTTTTTGTCACTTCAAAGCACCTATGGACAGCACTTTTCCATCCAAGAGTGAGCTTAGGAACGCTTTGCTTCATTCTAGGTCAGGTTGCTTGCACATATTAGACCCTTTCCTCTGCTGCCTTATTGCCAATTACATTAAATCCAGTATATGACAAGAGTTTATTAATACTGTACTGTAGTCAACATCTGAGCGAGCGTATGCAATGGCCCCCATGCAGAAAAAGGTTGAAAAGAAAGGCAGTAAGAAGGAGATAATTACGGTGGAGATTAAGAAGGAAATCATCGAGAAATATGAACCAGGTATGCGAGTGGTCAAAATTGCATGATTTTATAAGGAGTCTACACTGGCATCTCATCTGCAGAGGAGGAGGAGAAAAAGGCAGAGGAATCCCTCACTTCAAATGAGATTAGGGAGATGTGTAAAATGTGGGAAACAGTGCAAAATTTGTAGAAAGGCACAATCTGAATAAGGCTGTAGCAGTGTGAGTGATGAATCTACTTAATGACAATGTAATGCCACATTTCTGTGAAACCCTCAAAAGGAGGCAAAAGCAAGTGTCATTGGATAGGTTCTGTGTTAAAGCTGCATAAAAAGAGATTACATTGAGCCAATAGATGCCAGTGATTCCATTAGGGATATTGAAAGTGTGAAAATTGCCCTACACTATAACCCTCCTCTCTCTTGTCTCCGTCACACTAGCATGAAGGTTTTCAAACGTCAGTGCAGGTTCATTTGTTTATTTTTCTTTATATTTTGTATTTTCTTTATTATTTGTGTTATATTACGGTACTTTAATCATTTTTATATGAATATTTTTGGGTTGTGGACTGAATCATCTGAATTTCCATTATTTCTTGTGGAGAACTCCGCTTTGATATACAAGTGCTTTGGGTTGCAAGCATGTTTCCAGAACGAATTATGCTCGCAAACCAAGGTTTTACTGTATGTCACACTTGTATAACATACAAATTAATTTGTAGAAAACAGAATTGCTTAGGAAAAAATATGGAGAGAAATCTTGGAGAGTTGTGGAATTTTATCCATTAGGAAACTCCTGGGTGCTGTACTCAACAGCATGGCCTTTTGAACACACTGATTTTTACTTCATAACTGGAGCCACTTAATATTTGTTGAACACTTACTACATGCTCGACTTTTCACATGTAGTATTTCTAATCTTGGAAATAGACTCCAAGGCATGTATTATCATCCCTACTTACAGATGGGGAAACTGAGGCTTGGTAAGGTTGTATGGCATATCCTAGGACATATAGCAAGTGCATGGGAGTCCAGGACTCAACTTAGTGTTGTCTGGTTCCCAAATCTGTACTTTACCTACTATACCATTCTAAATGATCATTATCAAAATCTGATTACAGGGAACAAGGAATCTGGATTTGTATCCCCACCCCGTGGCAAAAACTCACTTATCTTTCTTACCCCTGCCAGAGAGGTTTCTCCTGCTAATATAGGAGATTGAAATAAGATCCAGAGTTTCGTAACATAATATCCAAGATGTTCTGGACACACTGAAAATGACTCACCAGACTAAAAACTAGGAAATCAACTTGAACGAAAAAAGAATCCACAGACACCAACAGCAGATGACGTTGATGGAGGAATTACCTGACAAGCATTGTAAAGCACCCAACGTAACAATGCTTCAAGGAGCAATTACAAACACACTTGAAACAAATTACCAAAATGAAAGAACTCAGCAAAGAGACAGAGGCATTAAGGAAGAACCAAAGGGAAATTTTATCACTGAAAAATATAACCAAAATAAAAATCTCACTAGATGGGCATAATACAAGAGAGGAAATAACAAAGGGAAAGAGCTCTGAATCTGAAGATAAAACAATAGAGAATTTACTCCATCTGAACAATAGTGAGAAATCAGACTGAGAAAGAAAGAAAGAAAGAAAGAAAGAAAGAAAGAGAGAGGAGGAAAGAAAGGAGGAAAGAAAGGAAGAAAGAAAGAAAGAAAGAAAGACGGAAAGAAAGGAGGAAAGAGAGGAAGAAAGAAAGAAAGAAAGAAAGAAAGAAAGAAAGAAAGAAAGAAAGACAGCAGACAGAGATGTAATGCAGCACCACACAATCTTTCTGATATTTGAGATCATGTCTTACAGAGATGGTGCCTCATTATAAAATATCAACTCCAAATAATTCCTGCTCCAGAGCTGTGGCAATTAATTTATTTGAAGGTGACTTTTCTTGTCTTACGGGGATGTGTCTGCTCTATGGCAGAGATACCATAAGTGGCTTTCTTTCCAAATGATTAGGAAAAGAAACAGAATGTTTAAGCTTAAAAATACTTGAAGAAATGTGTAAAAGCAATTTATAAATGGTACTGTGTGAGGGACGCAAGCTGTTAACATTTCAGTCCAACCCTTTTATTTTATACATGATGAAGGTGAGGACAAAAGGAAAACTTGGTGACTCCCTTAAGGTGAACACCTAACTAATGACCGATTTGGGACTGGATCCTGGGTCTGATAACAACTGGTGTGAATATTTTTCCACTAATAAAAATACATTTAGAAAGACACCCTCATCCATAAGAAAACAGATAGGATTCTTGGTATCACCTGTTCATTGGAAGTAATACTCCAGAGTTCATGAGAAGCTCATTTGTAAAAAATGGGCAGCATTGTGAAAGATGTCAACGTACTACCAAAATAAATCTATGTAGAACCTTATAATCAAGGCTTCTTGTTGCTAAGCAAAACACAAATGAATCTAGAGCAAAACTTGCCTAGTGAGTCAGCTACTGCGAATATGGAATCCGTGGTGATAGGATACAGTCTAAAACAGTGCTGGTTGCTCTCCATGGATGTTTTGCACCTTCCTAAAGGGAAACAGGCCTTTATAGGATGGGAGATTGAGGCGAAAACAGCGGGTTGCTTCAGGACCTGAAAACCGAAGTGATTGACAAGCAAAACAGGTCTCTGGCGTGGGTGGGGAGGGGTATCTACTTCTGTCTCCGCGCAAAGTATTAAGAAACCATTTCAACAACTGTATTTCAGATTTCAATTCGACGACATTTTCCTTTACTTGCCAATGCTGGGTACGCCCCCATCACCAATAAACGAAAACAAATCAAACCTCTGCTCTAAGTCATTGCTGGGAAGCCGAGTTTCATTGTTCGACCCAGCAGATAGAGTCAAGGAATATTTTGCGAGGGAGAGCCTGTACGGAAAACAGCAAATCACAACTGGCGAAGGAACGGCCATACACAAATGCACCGTGGCACGTTACTTGGAACACTAGCCACCACCAAAATGCCGAAGTTTGTGATTTCCGAGCCTGGGCGCACTATTCGGTTCCCCATAGTAGAGGCCGCGGTATGCCGGACTGGATTAAACCAAAGAGGAATCTGTTGATCCCCTCGGCTTTAAACACCAATCAAAAGCACTGTTCCTCTCTTGAAGGTGCTGAAATGCAAAGCGAGCTCCTGGCTCCTTTTCTCTCTCTTGGTGGCATTTGAAAGTGTAAAGCTTTGAATACCAATTGCTTGAACTGGACATATGTGAATCTCTTCTAATCCTACTAATCCCTGTCCCCAAGTGCTTCTTTGTATGTGGAGGCAGCACACATAGATCTAAGTAAAAGTGGCCATAATCCTGGAAATGTGGAAAAATGTCCCAGTGTGAGAGACCCAGAGGGACCTGCTGAAGAGACTATTGTGTAGTTCAAGGAAAAGAGAAACTATGAAGGAGCCCTCTCACCTTTTCTGAGCTCCTGGGAGGAGAGCAAACCCACGCAGCGGGAGTCCTCTCTTGCAAACAGCCTCGGTACACTTGAGCAAACTCACAGAGCCGAGACTTACCAAAGGCTGAGAAATTCACCCGGCGGCTGCTTTCAGTGGCTTGAACCCAGCAGGCCAGGCCGCCACGACGCGCGGACTTCATTATGCCCCAGAATTTCCTTTACAAGGAAGCCGGCCCGGCGTGTTTACGGATTTCTGAGCCGGGGCTCCGGCTGCAAACCGAGTGGGGGAGGGGCGGGAAATTCTGTTGAAAACCCGAGAAATAAAATAATCCTACAGACACCACCTTGTCAGGACTTTTCAAATAGGAGCCAGAGACAGACGGTGCGTTTCTAAATGACTGTTTTGGCCTAGACGGCGCAGGCTGAGGCCTGACTGCGATTGTCAGCAAGGGGGCACGGCCGCTTTTGAACTTTCTAAAGGAATAGTGGCTGCTTTCCCATCCTGATGAAGAATGCGTGAGTGCATCCATTCGCAAATAATAACTTCTGCAAACAGACTGTTTTAAAGTTTGTGACGTATTTCCTTACTGATTTTTGAATCCAGTTATACGGGCGGGAGGCCAATTAGCAAGAAGTGTTGCATTCTTTTTTTTTTTAATTGAAATTTTCGAACTTTACAAACCTTGTGAGAAAGACAATGGAGACATTGCTATCCTCACTTGAAGGAAAAGGTATTAGAATTACATTAAAGACAGTTCATGTATCTGAATGGATACATCTTTTTTTTCTTTTGACTCAAAGGAGCCTGAAGTATTTTAAAAGATTCATGAACACAATAGCCCATCCAGGTGGTTGTTATAATTTCGGGAGACACAACTCTAACGTCTTTATTTTGTCTACTTTTCAGATTCATTTTTGTTGCTGTTCATTTGTCATTTCTAAAAAGTGTTAATTGCTATGGAAAACTATGCTAAAATTTTCAGGCAGACAATATTTTCAAAACCCAGGACCTGGTAGGGAAATGGTCTTACTATATTTAATATTGAAAGAGAAATTTGTACCGTAAGTAACTGAAGTAGAGTATATAATGTAACACAAGCTATGCATATACATATATATAGGCATATATGCATATATATACATATATGTATATATATATACATATACGTATATATATATGTATATGTATGTGTATATATATATATATATATATATAGCTGCAGAGACGTCCAGCTTCTTCCACACCTGAGAAGTTGAGATGGTTTTGAATAAAAGTATTAGTCTTGGTGGTGTTGTAAAACCAAAGCCGAAAACAAAACACAAACATACAAAACCTTCCCCCCAAAGAGGCCTATTTTAAAGGTCTCACTCACTTTAACAAGACTTACTATGTGTCAGGCACTATTCTAAGGGGCTTACCAAAGTCAACTCATTGAAGCATCATAATAGCCCCATGGGGTGGTGTTGTAATTGTCCCCATTTTACAGATCAGGAAAATGGGGGCAGGGAGGGGCAATATAACCTGACTCAGGCCTGCGGCCCCTGAACCCACCTGTGATGCAGGCAGGCAGGCCGGCTCCTGGCCTTTCCTCAGCTGCCTCCGCTTCTGAAACACCTGTTCTGAACATATTGCTGTCTGTGCTGTTAGATCTAAAATATACAGCAATTTAGAGGTGCCTGGGTGGCTCAGTCGGTTGAGTATCTGACTTTGGCTCAGGCCATGATTTCGCCATTCCTGAGTTCGAACCCTGAGTCGGGCTCTGTGCTGACAGCTAGGAGCCTGGAACCTGATTTGGATTCTGTGTTTCCCAATCTCTCTGCCCCTTCCCCACACACGCAGTCTGTCTATCTCTCTCTCAAAAATAAATATACAGCAATTTAGAAAAAAAAATCATAAACACTTTAAGGGCATGAGTGGTAAGATAAAGAAAAGCAGAATGGAGACCATGATTGTGTAGAATTCCGGTACAAAAGTGAATCTCAGGGAACTAAAGACTATCTGTGACATCAGCAGAAGCTCCCAAAGAAGGTGACAGCATCCAAATCTCGTTTAATTCTTCCTTATGTCCTAGGAGCTTAAGAAATATTTCTCAATCCATAGCTTAAAAGATCTCTATAAAGTAGAATGCTGAGGCATTTATTTAGACTAGCTTTGTGACCATGGGAGAACTGTTTCTCCAAACTGTGCCTCAGTTTCCTTATCTCTGAAACTAAAATGCTCGTGATTGTGTAACTCAAAAATTCAGACAGTTGCAACAGAAAGCCCAGTGCGGGGGGGTGGGGGTACAAAAATAAAGGATTTGCGTAGGACTGCAGGTTAAATAGGACTTGGCCTTGAGGTTCAGTTACCTACATTGGAGACCTCTTGTCCTCTGCCCATAGCCTCTCAGCCTATGTTCTCTTGAAGCCATTGCTGTTGGCAAGCAGCTTCACACATGGGCACTTCGCACTTCTCAAGCCTCATTTTTTGCACCTCAGCCTCTGATGCCAGAACTGGTCTTGGTCATGCACAAGGCCTGGAAGGGTAAGGGACTTCACAGCCCGTGATCAATGACATCCCATGACCCTGGATCAATGAGGGAGCGGAAATAGTGGCCACATGTGGTCTTCTGTCCCCTGGCGGTTGATTCTCAGGTACATTTAAATTTTTCTTTTATGTTTTTATTTTACTTTTGAGAGAGAGACAGAGTGCGAGTCGGGGAGGGGCAGAGAGAGAGGGAGACAGAATCCAAAGCAGGCTCCAGGCTCTGTCTGAACTCTCAGCACAGAGCCCGACGCGGGGGCTCGAACTCACGAACCGTGAGATCATGACCTGAGCTGAAGTCGGACGCCCAACCGACTGAGTCACCCAGGCGCCCCTGAGGTCTTCGGAGGGTCTTGAATGGACGGACAGAGCCCCACTTACCCTCGGTGGTGACCAGCTCCACAATGTACTCGGTACTGACTTTCCTTCACTGTCTGTTTTATTTTTTTCATTCCCTCCTCCATTTCCTGGTTTTACTTCCCCAAATACACTGTCTGCATACAAGCTTTTATCTGTATAGAATCTCTTATTCTAGTCTCTATTTTCTGCGACAATCCTGGCTAAATTATCCTCTGAAACAAATGCAATCAGACTGTATTAACAGGTGGATGGTGTTTGGAATTAGGGAGGAGTTACCATATTTCTTCACAAACCGCTCAGCCCCCGTGTATAACTCTATGTTGGAAACTGCCAGCACATCTGAAGAAAGCGTTGACATTGGCCCAGGAGGTTGTAGCCAGAATGCGAAAGAACTAAAAGCTGTGTCAGAGAACTCAGCAGGCTGAGTCTGGAGAATAGTATTCATCAGAGAGCATATAGTCTATCATTAAATATCAGCAGAATTTTCCTGTGGTTTAAAATACATTTTTAACAGTTAGAAACTTGAAAAGCTTGAATTGCTTTGTCAGGTAGCGTATCTCCCCCATCGATCAGATTGAACCGAATGCCTCTTGGCCAGGGAGGCACAAAAGGAACTCCAAGGAGGAGAGAGGGGGGCTCGCGGCTCAGAACAAAGTACGAGCAGCTTTCATCTGAAATCTGACTTCGTGAATGTAAAGCTGTGGTGGGTTCCGACATTCTATCACGCAACTTATATGCAGTTTGGAACACTGCAGGCAATTCTGACCATGAAACAAAACAAAACAAAATTAAATTAATTTCTGAATGAGCTAAATTCACACTTGCAACAAATACCAAAAGTGGCAAAAATGGCCCACCGCTATTTATTAAGAGAACTAATGAAGAAGTTAAGCCAGCTGCCAAGTACGAGAACTGAGACTCAGCTGACTGCCCCGGGTGGAATTTTGATGAGAATGCCAGAATATAAAGGGGATTCTTTGAGAACTCGAGGGCAGGAAGGAACTTCCTGAAATCCACAGTGACAACTTTTTCTCACGCACAGGAACCTGTGTGGTATGCCGATGAAGAAAGGGCCTGGGCTCTAGAACTCTGCCTATAACCTAATTGATCATGACCTTTTACTAAACGGAGGTTTATTCTGTCTCTATGTTAAAATAAATAGGATTATGCTACTTTAAAAATATTTCTAATGTAAAATACTGTGTAATTTGGCATAGTGCACCCTTGGAAAAATGTATAAGCAGGAAAGTAATATTGATTTTTGTTATTACCACCTTAATTGTTGATTCCTATGTGTTAAAACTGAGGCAGCCTTCCAGCTGCAATGTCTAATGAATTCCAAGATCAAACAAGATCTTGCTAATTGCCAAATTAATGAGTACAAATTCACAAGCAGAGTTATATTCATAATTACATGTTCCAAAGCATCTTGAAGTAAAATAAGATCCTAATTTTGACTCGAATACTGTATACGTGGCCTCTTTTAGAATATAGCAAGGAAGCATTTGTTGTGTGCTGCACACTATTAAAAATGTAAAATTCAGGGGCGCCTGGGTGGCGCAGTCGGTTGAGCGTCCGACTTCAGCCAGGTCACGATCTCGCGGTCCGTGAGTTCGAGCCCCGCGTCAGGCTCTGGGCTGATGGCTCGGAGCCTGGAGCCTGTTTCCGATTCTGTGTCTCCCTCTCTCTCTGCCCCTCCCCCGTTCATGCTCTGTCTCTCTCTGTCCCAAAAATAAATAAAAAACGTTGAAAAAAAAATTAAAAAAAAAAAAGTAAAATTCAGAAAGCATGATCCTTTAATAAATTAAAAGACTTATTGCTGTTAAGAAACAAGACAACAGCCTCCAAATAGAGTCATTTATGCTAAATCCCACGTCACTAAAGTGAGACTTAGCTCATTACAGTTTTGGCCTCTCCCAGAAATGGAATCTCCAATCAATCAATCAATCAATCAATCAGCAATCACCTAGTCAGAGCTAATGAGGTAATCTGCTGCTACACTCCTACCATCCCCTAAAGAAAAGTGACTTTGCCACAACCGATCTGCTCTTTGCTGGTATAACTCCCTTGTCTTGCTCCCTTCTGCCCATTACAGTCTTTCATTTCGTACAGCTCCCAGGAACTCCTTTTTTGTTTGCAATATGGGATGGATCACTGAATAAAGCCAATAAGATCTTTCACATTTACTCTGCTGAATTATGTTTTCTAACAGGTTTATTGACAACAGTGGGCTCTCAAGGGGACTTCTCATGGCCTCAGGGACAATGAGAAGCACGGGCACGGGTCACCATGAAACTCTTTTGAGTTGTCTTTCTTGCCATTGCCAAGGGCCATGGGTAAGTTCTTGGTTCTGGGCCCTGTTCTCGTTGCATCAAGCTCCTGGTCTAATTGATTTTTCAGTCCATGTCAGGTTAGCGCACAGTTTCACCTGGAACCCGAAGCCCAGCCGTTGGTTCAGTCCATTTGTTAGGTCTGCTGGTTCAGTCCCCAGTTCCACACGGGGAGCTATTAGTGGTATGTACCCAAGGCCTTCTCTTGGTCAGTGGTCAGTACCTTTTCTTTGGTACTGCTGGTGTCCACAGTTCTACTTCCTCAATTATTGTGCTTTCTTTTAATGTGCATATAAAGTACAGGCTATTGTTAATCGGAATCTTAGAAGTCAAAAGCTGCAAATTGGTTGGGCATGGGTTGAGCTCTTAAAGCTATCAGAGCGCTCACCACTTAACTCTAAGGCTCTCATGTCAGGATAAGTTGGGCCTGGAATGAGTTAGATTGACACGAGGGCAAAAAGATTTCCATGCAGGGAGGTACACTGTAACACCACAGACTAAAGCCAACCCAGTGGCACATCCCTCTTATGTATTAATTTGGCTCTGAGAGTGCCTAGCTAAAGAAATGGAGTCCTCAAGTTCCAAAAATAGAGTAGGCCATCTTTTTTCTGGAATACCTGCTTATTTTATGCCCACATGTTATTTTATGTAGTCCTGGAACCTGTAAGTATCTCTGAAAGTGGCAAAATCTTAGTAAGACATTCTAGAATTATGATGGCCGCTGGGGGGAATTAGGCAAGATTGTTCATTTAAGAAGTGCACTTGAAAGCAAGGGTTCCCAAATCAAGCAAACAGAATAGGATACCTATTTTCATTGGCATTTAGAAGCCTTCAAAAGGGGGGTGCCTGGGAGGCTCAGTTGGTTAAACGTCCGACTCTTGGTTTTGGCTCAGGTCATGATTTCACGGTTTGTGAGTTTGAGCCTCGAGGCACAGAGCCTACTTGGGATTCCCTTTCTCTCCCCCTCTCTCTCTGCCCCTCCCCTGCTCACACTCTCCCTTTCTCTCCAAACAAATAAACTTTTGTTTTTTTTAAATAAGCCTCCAAAAGGATTCAAGATTCCAAAATAGCTTCATTGAAAGACTTGTTGTAAAAGGGCTAATGAAAATTTAGACAGAAGATGTACCTAAAACAAAAGACAATAAAACTGACGTGATGCCTACTGCTCCCCTCTATCCTCCTTTACTTCAGTATCATGTTCTACTAATCCTCTATCTGAATAACCTTTCCACTCTGAAAAGACTAGGCTGTAGATGATCTTCTTCAGGTATCCTTCACATCGTGGTCAAAGACCAAACCAAGATCCATAGTTAAAGTGTTAGGGAAAAACCTGTTATATGATGGCCAACAGGACTGATTAAAAAAGGGAATTTCAGTCCCTGCCTGAAGACTTCCCTTCCAGATTCTTGTTCCCACCCTGCTTACCTCGGGCGCCGAATTACTACTGTTGGGAAAATAAGTAAATTTCTGCACCATAAGATGGCCAACGGGACTAAAACAAGCTCTGGTTCCTAGCTTAGAGACTCCTCTTCCGGGTTCTTCCTGCCCTGTTTGCTGTGGGCGCAAAAGCCACCAGGAATGCAAAAGATGACACTATAAATGACCCTTCCCACCTGCATTTGGGGCTCAAATCTTTGTAGAATCGGTCTCCTCTGAGCCTGCTGGTATTAAATAAATCTCCAATCCACCAAGATCTCTGAGTGCTGCTTGGTTTTTCCACCAGCCATCCAGCCTGGTCCCGTAACAAAAGAAATTCCTAAACCCAAGGGGGGGATCTTCAAAGTTTTTTGAAGAATTTAGAACCCTTCTTAAGGCCTATGATCCTGGGCTTGCAGACCTTTATCAGCTTGCCTGCATGGTGGCAGGATGTGGTAAAGCCCCAAAATGCATGCAGGAAGCAGGATGGCATAACTCAAAGGATAATAATCAAGGACCTCGGGGAGCCTGGCTGGCTCAGTCGGTTGAGCGTCCGACTTCGGCTCAGATCATGATCTCACAGTTTGTGGGTTCGAGCCCTGCATCGGGCTCTGTGCTGACACTCAAAGCCTGGAGCCTGCTTCAGATTCTGTCTCTCTCTCTCTCCGCCCCTCCCCCGATCACACTCTGTCTTTTTCTCTCTCTCAAAAATAAACAAATGTTAAAAAAAAATAATCAAGATTCCTGATGTGGTCCCCTTATGAACCAGAGAAAATTGCCAAACGGGGACTCATCTTTACAAACTTATTTCTAGAGTCTTCCCTGACACACATGATTCGTCTGTTTTTCAAACAAACAGACATCTTTTTTGTTCAAACAACAAAAAGGTGAATCTGGGGCAGACTTTAAAGTGTGTCTGGAAGCTTTCTTCCTTTGGTATTCTGGGTTTCATACAATAAATAAATCTACCCAACCCACTCTACCTGCCTGCAAATAAATTATCTCCTAAGATCAGTGGACTCATCAAAAGGCAGAAAATAGTATGCACAAGCATGGGTGTAATTTAAGTGATGACCATCACTGAGCACTTTGAAAGGACTTTGGAACAAGACAGTAAATGAAAGCCTTCCAAGGTCTTAGCCTTATAGCTGCAACAGCTCCATGGTCAGGAACCAAAGCAACACCTGGGCCTTCCCCACTGCATCCTCTAAGAGGTCCATCATCAAAATGCTGGCCAGAAATAAGTGTCTTATTTGTAATCAACTAGGACACTGGAAAAAAGACTGTGCTCAAAGGTTTTGTGTGAATCCTTCTATATCAACTCAAATGCTCCCATATCTTCCTTCGAAGGAAGGCCCCCACATGGGCCCCTTCTAGAGTCGATGGGACTCTGAGGGATTTTAAACTGCTACCAATCATTCCTTTAAACGGCCAAGGGAAAACTAAAATTAAATTTAATAAAAATACTTGTCAAATTCGGTAGGTACTAGAGTTACACTCTACTTTCGATCCCACTAGGAGTCTACAGATGAGATTCTGGGAAAAATGGCAGAAGCCAGCTAAGGATGAGAATTCTTACCAGAGTCATTCTTGCCTGGATGTCTATCTGTAGTACCTAGAAGAGAGAGAAAGATAAAAATTTCATGTTGTACTTTGTTTTCCAAATTCATGCCCATTGGGTTATAGATTCTTTCTTTCCCGGGGACGGCTATTGCCCTTTCCCTTGAACCATTTTATGTCCTGAGAATTTGGCCTGGCTTTCTGCCTGCCTGGGGCATGCAGGTTGTTTGTTCTTGTATTCAGGCAGCTCAACCATCAAGTTGAGGGTACAAAACTATGGCTAGACAGAAATGTGGGTTGTACTCCATTTGTGTCTGGGGTCCTATGGTTTGCTAGCTCTCAGAGAAATTGTCCAATATTTTCTTTCTTTTAACTATTTTTAGGAGTGGCTCTGGATCTTGGGAGGGTAGTTTATTTTGCACTCTTAGGGATTCCTCTTACATCCAAGAGGGGCTGTTCAATATTTCCAGGAATATTTACTGTTTGTCCTAGCTGAAACTTAACAAGATATTTAGAAGAATTTTTTAAGTAGTTCTGTGGTCAAGTTGGCCAAATTGGAAATTGATATTCAGAGGTTGATAGAAACTTTTTTTAAAAAGGCTTTCTCCAAGTTAAATGTGCCCAGGAGGAAAGAAAATAGAGTAAAACCTTGGTTTATGAGCATAATTCCTTCCGGAAATATGTTTGTAATCCAAAGCACTTGTATATCAAAAGCAAATTTCTCCGTAAGAAATAATGGAAACTCAGGTGATTCGTTCCACAATCCAAAAATATTCATATAAAAATGATTATGATACTGTAATATAATGCAAAATAATAAAGAAAATACAAAACATAAAGAAAAATAAGCAAATTAACCTGCACTTACCTTTGAAAACCTTTGTGGCTGGTGTGAGGGAGACAAGAGAGAGGAGGGTTATTGTGCAGGACGACTTTCACTATTACAGTTGAAAATCACTGCTATCTATTGGCTCAGTGGAATCTTTTTCTGCATGGGAGCCATTACATACACTTGCATGGATGTCGACTACAATACAGTATTAATAAACTCTTGTCGGGGCGCCTGGGTGGCGCAGTCGGTTAAGCGTCCGACTTCAGCCAGGTCACGATCTCG
>NW_026057580.1:92489198-92602145 GCF_023721935.1 Panthera uncia
AAAAAACTCAGGAATCTGGATTTCTTAAAAAATAAAAAAAAAATAAACTCTTGTCATATTCTGTATTTAATGTAACTGGCAATAAGGCAACAGAGAAAGGGTCTCTATCTGCAGGCAGCCTGACTTAGAAGGAAGCAAAGCATTCCTAAGCTTACTGTTGTATGGAAAGACAAAAACATACTCCGGTGCCAGCTGTGGGCACCTTCCAATGTCCTGAAAAATCACTGATTTCTGCCAAACACCGTGGCTCAAGACAGAGCATCAGAGCATGGGAGAGGATCACCCACAATCCCACAGTGAGAGAGAGAGAGAGAGAGAGAGAGAGAGAGAAGAACCTTTGGCTCAGTTGTGATCATGTGACATTCAGTGTCACATACTACTCATATCGCAAGACGTTGCTCGTTTATCAAGTTAAAATTTATTAGACATGTTTGCTTGTTTTGCGGGACACTTGCAGAACAAGTTCCTCACAATTCAAGGTTTTACTGTACTTCAAAGACAAACCTCTAAATCTAGAACATAAGAATCCTTTTTATTTCCATCTTAATTGATGATCTTCTCCCTGATATAAATAAGCAAATTGAGGATAAGCAAATTGAGGATATAAAGAAGCAAATTGAGTTTGGATGGGTGGTTCAGCTCCTGCATATTATTTAGGTTGCAACCAAATCCTTTGAAGAATTAAAAGCAAGTGTCTCTATCTTATAAATCTTTACAAACCCAGATATACAGCTCTAGAAACAATTCAAAGTCTATCATTTTTATCATTCCCCAAACCTCACCTATTCATCTCAAAAGGCTTGTAGTTATTGTAAAAATTCTGGCCTTAGGAAACAAGAGTCCTTTTTGGAGAAACTTGCATTCTTTGTCTTTGAGATGGAAATATTCTACACTGTCTTTTTGGGAACTCTTATTGAGGCCATCTCCTGGAACTGAAGACTTCAGGGAAGTAATTCTCATCAAAAGAAAAAATACAAGGAAAGGCTATTTTGGCAATTAGGTGAAGAAAACATTTCGTAAGTGTCTTCTCCACAAACATTAGTAAAAACATTTAGCCATCTGAGCAGGTAACCTTAACTTATTTCAACTGCCAGAAACACCATTTGAATCTAACTTATATAAATAAAGAGTTTGGTATTGTAACTAATTCACTGGCAACATTTTAGAACAGAAATCATAGGTTCTTTTTTTGTGTCTGTCTGTATTTTTATATGTGTCTATAAATGTATGTTGTAGATATGTGATATTTTTCTACCTCTGGATCGTATTGCCAAAATTAATTTGTAAGAGCTCTATTTGGTTGGTTTGAAGACAAGTGCTTATATGGATTGGATATTCCAACACTCTCAAAAATATAGAAATTAACCTAAATATTATTCAAGTTCATGTGATATAGAATTAAACTTGAGTAAATAAAAGCTAGTTTAAATTTGTCGGTTTAATTAAAACAAGCATGTCTTTAGAGTTATCAGCATTAAATATAATGCTTTTATTCTATGTAGGCTTATTAAAGGTCAAATAAGTTTTTTATTTTTCTTATAAAATTTGTCAGCAAGAAAAATAGCTTTGGATGAGGGCTTATTTTGTCTAATGTCTCATGAAGCTTTCAAAGATAGTCTAAACATAGTTGTTAAGAACAAGTCACCTAAATAGATACAAGTAGGATAAGAGTTTCTAGGTGAATTTTTCAGCAACAATTGTGTTTCATGGTTTGTCTGCTTAAAAAAGAGTTTCCAAAAATCTTTCTGTTTCCTTGAAACTTTAAGAGTTTTGCTAAGTTAAACGATGGACAGTCATTGAATATCTAGTTCATTTCCAAATAAGATAAAATACTAAAACATTAGTTATTGAACAAAGGTTTATCTATGTTTGGCTTCTTATTACCAATAAACTTAAGATATGTGGGTCTGTTGGTAAACATTTTGTGCCACATTGAAATATTTACTATGAGGAAGAATATACTTCTAGAAATGAGAAAACGTATTTATAAATCTGCCTTTTCACAGAATGGCAGTGTAAGAGACGGTCCATAATCGCTTAGTCTTAGTTTTCACTAGAAATTAAGTTTCTTTGGTTAAGTGGATATTTTTGACAAACTTCCTCCAAGTCAAATTCTAAATAAAATCTTTTTGACCTCAGATTAACTTTGGAATTTTCCAGAGGGTCCTTGAAAACTCTCAAGATTTGTTCTTTCTCCTTATAGAAAGGGAGATATTAAACGAATTAGGCATATTTGATATTAATTACATAGGAAAATATTGTCAAATCAGAAGTAATACTAAGCCTTCTTTATGTTGTATTTTTATAGGTATATGTTATAAGTGTTCCAGAAATTGTATGAAATTCCTGAAGTCTGATATGTACTGGCATAATGGTATCAGTCATAATGTCATCAGTCATAATGTCATGGGATTTTTTTACCTCAATACTCGGGATTCATTGTCTTGCCACTTCGAAGAATGAAGAGGTGGACAAAAAAAATGAGCAACAGGCAAAAGTTTATTAGAATATGAGATTAGAAAGTAAGAATAGTAGAAAAGCTCTCTTTACAGAGAGAGGGCATTTGAAGGTGAATACCCACAACTTTAGGCAAGGATCCTTGTTTTATAAGGTACTGGTTAGCACCCCCATCCATTCCCCGTCATTCCTTCTCAGGTTCTATCCTTACTGGCTAGACAACTCCATGTGCTGGGTTGTCCATTCCTGATTGGCTCGACTCCATTGTGTGAACAGTCAGACTGGTCATACTGTGCCACATATAACATGAGTTTTATGGTTTGCCTTTTTAAATTAGGTATTTTGATTGTCGAATTCCTGAGGGGAACCTGAGAGGGAGTAGATGGTGTCTGTTACATTCTTATGCCTGAGAGGATTTGCCACGGGCAGATGCTCCTAGCTTTCTTCCAAAATATGTGTTTTTCCCCACTCAGGGACTTCAGGTTTTAACCTTTCCCTCTCTGCCTATTTTATCCTATCTTTCCCTATTATAATAATTCAAGTTATTAATTCTAGTTAATAATTCTGTTACTGAAATAATCAAATTTCCTTGTCAATCTCATTATACTGAACCCTCATCAGATCTTTAACAATGGGTATTTAATTTTTTTTTTTTTTGTAATTTATAGACAGTTATTGATCTCCCCTGATGATTTTGCAAAAGTGAGACTCATGGAAAGGATCTTACCGAGAATTCTTGATCACTGACACTTCGGTCAAGTTACAAGGTATTGAATGAACCTTGTACAACTGAAGAAAGCTCTGTCTCACATATAGTCCTGTGCAAATACTGGAGACTTCAAAATCAAATTGACTAGGAAGAGAAATAGCCAACATCAAGGCAGGCTGCTTCCTCCCAAGACATTAGATCAAGAAGATCAAGAAGGTTGTTTTCATTCTCCGTCCCTCTCTGGCCATCATTTTCCGATTCTGACGCCATAAAAGTCTTTCTAATTCCTTTGTCCACCTTTTACCTTGCGATGGCCTGGGAAGCTAATGATATTGTCCACATATCTCAAACCACTGCAAGGCGGGGTAATCCAACCTCCAAATGACCGTTGGGTTTGCCAGGATGCTGGCGGTACTGTAAGTCTGCCCGTCAGAAACTTTGCTCTGATTTCCAATGCTTCAGTTCCTTTGGAACACACTCAACCCCTGACTTTATTGTGTTAGACTCCCTAACCCTGGGGGACCATTTACCTATCTCTAACAGCTCCTAACCCGGGGAACCTTGCATCGGAGCTCTGCACGAAGATAGAGACACAGGAGAAGAGTAATGAGAATACAACTGCTATTATGCGGTGTACAAACCCTGACATTTCACTGGCATCTGTGGCTGTCACCTTTCCGGTCCTGAGCCACACATTCAAACAGGAATTACTGGGAGGCATGCTTGATTCAAAGTTAGCTTCCTCTGGTAGATCACTGCTCCTCTGGTTAGGAGTAGGTGCAAATGAGGCTATGATCAGGAGCCTCTCCTTAACTCTTGAAGATATTGCAAAGAATCTGTTGCTAAGCAATAGCTGCCCAACAGAAATCCCTAGACACTTATTATCTTGGCAGTAAGATAGGTCTTATTATCTTTTTTGGACAACAAGGGTGTATTTGTGGTATGGCCAATATCATTTCCTGCACTTGGATTGACATTTCTGGGGAAGTTGAGACTCAAAAGATCCCTGAACAAATCAGTTGTCTTAAGAAAGTGACTCCTCCAGTGGGGTCTTTCTTTGACTTATTTGATTCTGATTGGTTTGGGTCTTGGAAGTCATGGCTCCGAAGTACAATCCAGACGTTGGGAATTATTCTGCTTATACTAATCATAGTAAACTTTTGGGTGGGTTGAGTTCTCTCAGAACCTTCAACATTATGTTCCTATCTCATAACCATCAAGCAGATGATCACCCCAAGACTAGAACATCAGAAAAAGAATGAAGAGAATGAAGGACTTAAAGAATGTGAGCTTCAAGTTGTGACCTGTGACTACCACAGCGGGATTCTGCAAAAAAGATGTCATACCCAATAAGCAGAAACTGTGAGAACTTCAGAGGGGTAGCTGAGAGTAGCATTAATGCCTTAAATTTTGATCACATGTCTCAGACTGAAAATGTGATCAAATGGAGAGAATTTTAAAAACAAGACAAAAGGTCCCAAATAGAGTCACTTATGCCAACCCCCACATCACCAAACCTAGACTTAACTTAATTCCAGTTCTGTCCTCTCCCAGAAATGAATCTTAAACCAGTCAATCAGAAATCACCTGGTCAATACTAATGAGGTGCCCAACTTGACAGACTCTTGCTATCCCCTAAAGAAATGTGATCTTGCCACAATCAATCCCCTTTTTGTTAGTATAACTCCCTTGTCCCACTTACTCTCTTCGGGTCTATAAGCCTTTGATTTTGTACAGCTTTTCTGAACCCTTTTTTATCTGCTATATGGAATGCTGCCCAATTCATGTATCACTGAATAAAGCCAATAAGATCTTTAGCATTTACTCATTTGAATTTTTAAAAAAATTTTTTTAACGTTAATTCATTTTTGAGAGAGAGAGAGAGACAGAACATGAGTGGGGGAGAGGCAGAGAGCGAGGGAGTCGCAGAATCTGAAGCAGGCTCCAGGCTCTGAGCTATCATGTGGGGCTTGAACCCATGAACCACAAGATCATGACCTAAGCTGAAGTCAGAGGCTTAACCAACTGAGCCACCCAGGTGCCCCTCAAATTGTTCTTTAACATTACAAATTACCTAAGGCAGGAAACTCAGCTTGTCAATACCTATATAAGGTGGTAGAAAAATGGACTTAAGGGAAGAAACATGATATTTAATGAAGGAAATGGAATGAAAAGCCAGTGGGTATTTGTTTTCCCTTATTCATGTTCCTTACATGTAGACAGGAAAATAGCTCATGGGGAAGTTCACCCCCTTGCTTTTTTTCTTGAATTTTCTTTTAGTTTCCCATGTAAGAATGGGAAAGCACTGACTCTCATCCAAGAAGCTCTGTTGTTTTTTATCCCTGAAGCAAAACTCACCAACAATATGAAATGGTTTAACACCCCTTGTTGGTATTATTTGGGTATTTCTCAGAATGCTAATGAACAATTCATGTTTGACACTTTAGACAAACACAATCTGGTAGAGTTATTTGGCTGTTATTTACACTTGCTAATGATTGACTCACTCTGGCTTTTATGTTCTGGAGTCCAACCCACCATGCTGTCAGGGGTGGGGCTGAAAAGCAAGTAACTAGCTCATCATAAGGTAAAACTTGTAAGCTTGGGTTTAAACTGGTGGCTGCTTAAGCACTACTTAGCACAAGACTAAATGGAACAAAATAAAGTCTGGCCATGTTCATTGGGGCCACCCTTGTGATGGTGTGCAAGTATTTACCAGACTCTCTTTGTACGGATCACTGTGTTAAATACATTACCAGGCAAGGTAAACAGACATAGTCCTTGACCTTCTGAGGTTTTATAACCAAAAAGGATTGGGGTAGTAGAGATAAACATACTAGTGATAAAAAGCAAATATATTGTGTTCATGCTTGTAGTGCTCAGCAGATAGAGAAACACTTTCAACATGAATCAATCACCTAAAGACAGAAGTTTACAAGAGCCTGAAGTCCGGGGTTGCATAAGCTTTCCCTTCTGTCTCTCTTTAAAAAAAAAAAAAAAAAAAAAAATTAAAAATTAATGTTTACTTATTTTTGAGAGAGACAGAGACAGAACCCGAGTGGGTTAGGGGCAGAGAGAGAGGGAGACACAGAATCTGAAGCAGGCTCCAGTCTCTGAGCTGTCAGCACAGAGCGTGACGCACGGGACTGGAACTCAACGAGCTGTGAGATCATGACCTGAGCTGAAGTTGGGTGCTCAACGGACTGAGCCACTCAGGCGCCCCTGTTCTCTCTCTCTTTTAAAGACTTCGGTTTAAATAAGACAGATATCTGGCCTAAATAATATTAAGTTATGTTAGTTAACATAGTAAATAAATAAATAATAGTCTGATAGGTAACTTGTAGACATAGTATCTCCCAATCAAGTGTATTAGCATATTAAATTGCTGAATGCCTTTTTATTTTATCACAGATAGCGCTTTGGTTGGAACGATGGAGTGAAACCCTCACAGCATTTCGAGTTTAGTAAATCTCATTACTAGTGGGAACGACTATCGTCAATTATTCCAAAGGAGACCCAGTAAATTCCTCTAGCTACTCCTTTCCTAAAACTTGGTCGCAATGCTTTTAAATGAAAAAGAAAGGTGCTTTATCTCTAAAGCCATTTGCTTTTTACTATAGTAGTACAATTTACATTGTTCAGGCATTTGTGTAATGTAAACTCTGTAGCAATTCATTTATAGTTTGCAAGCTATAAACAGGCTGTTGACAGCAATTTTTATGGCATTGGGTATGTGAAATATACATATAAAATTAGAAGATATGGGGCGCCTGGGTGGCTCCGTCGGTTGAGCGTCCGACTTTGGCTCAGGTCATGCATAATCTCATGGTTTGTGAGTTTGAGCCCCGCATCGGGCTCTGTGCTGATGGCTCAGAGCCTGGAGCCTGCTTTGGATTCTGTGTTTCCCTCTCTCTCTGCCCCTCCCCCACACAGTCTCTCTCTCTCTCTCTCAAAAATAAACACTAAAAAAAATTTAAAAAATAAAAATAAAAAATTAGAAGATATTAATATTGTTGGGCGCAGGGGTGGCTCAGCCAGTTAGGCCTCCGACTTTGGCTCAGGTCATGATCTTGGGGTTCGTGAGTTCGAGCCCCACGTCAGGCTCTGTGCTAACAGCTCAGAGCCTGGAACCTGCTTTGGATTCTGTGTCTCCTTCTCTCTGCTCCTCCTCAGCTCACACTCTGTCTCTGTCTCTCTCTCTCTCTCTCTCTAAAATAAATAAAAATTAAAAAAAAAGAAGGTATTAATATTGTTCAAACTGTAGTGTAAATTTATTTAGATTTTAACGTCTTCATGTGCCATTGTAGTAATTTGACCATACTTTTAAAACACAGTGAATCTATTGTAAGGGATGTCAACAGCTTTTTATCACCTCTGTTTCAGATGAGGAAACTGTAGCCTGCAAAATTAAGGCAGGGTGCTTGGTGCAGAGTATAAAAAGTACTTACCAATGAAATTTAGTCTAAACTAAATCTAGTTTAGTAGAGTCAAGTAGAGAACCAACCCTTAAATCCTAACCCTTATAAACCCCTGCTGAACCCTCTAGTGTTAAAAAATATTCTGAGCAAATAGCAAACATCACTCCATTTTTCTAGAGTATTCTTCAAAGCTTTTCTTTACTTAAGGAAAGACACAACAATATTTTGTGTATGTATAATACTCCCTCAATCCTTTATGAGTAAAATTAATCTCCCTTCAGAGGTCAACAGCAGAGATTGAGAGAAAGTTGTTCGCTGAAGTTTTCACAGCTGGTAGAGAGGACAGACAATATCACCACCATATTTAGTTATCATTATAGAGAGGTTGCTGGTTTTCATTAGATTGCAGTTTTAAGTGGAGGCCTTTGCTGGTGGGATAAAGCCACTTGAGACAGTTCAAGAAAGTATGGTAGGACTGAAGGGATTCCCAGCTGCCACTTTGAACAGGGATTTCTGCAAGCTTCTCAGGCTTTGGCATATCAAATGGCACCCAAGTGCATAGTCTCCATCCAGGTATAGAAATGAGAGCACGGGTAATCCTTAAGCTCTACTGTAGAATCAGATGGACACATTAGTTCATTTACAGTATTCCTTGATTATGGGTTCACTTCAAAATAAAAATATTTAACCTGAAGAAAATAAGTTGAATATTGAATGGACTATCATATAAGACATTATAGCTCTTCCTCTCTCTCTATCTATCTATCTATCTATATCTATGCTTGGATATTCCCGGCATCTAATGCTTTTTGAGATTGTCTCTGTCCAGGTCAAAAAAAGTCAAAAAGATAGCTCTTAATGATCACAACTGCGGGATTTTTAAATTACTAGTGTTCTAGAAATAACTGGTGAACTCTTCTTGCAAGTGGTTCTCTCAGTATTTTCCAAATGAAAAGGTGTTCATTGGACCAACATGTCACAAAACAGTTATAGGATTTAGGCTTGGTAAAGTGTCTAACTTTCAAAGATTGTTATTCAAGAAATTTTAGGAGATAGCTGTGAAAGTTTGGAAATAATTGTGAATGTTCTAATTTAGAGCCTGTTCGAAAGAAACTTGGTACCCATGAGCTGAGACAGCGAATCTTCTCACTTAGTTGGAAACAATGTGAACCAAATGCATTCCAGAGAGGATATTCACAGAGACACCTTCTTTCTAGTTCTGCCTACTTTTGAGTCTCTACAGGATACTTCAAAAGGCTCTAAAATGATTTTCTCATCTAATCTCTGGAGTTTACCAGTCATTGCTGGAACTTCTGGTCTGGTGAGAGTTAAAAAAAAAAAAAAAAAGTTATGCAGGACCAAGGGGGTAGGGGGTTGTCGGGAACCGTGTCGACTCACAATAGAACATTGGTATCACAATAGGAATACTGCAATAGAACAGTAACGTAACCCCAGGCACTGGTCTATACCAGGAATCTGCCTACATCAGTCTTGAATTCTACCCTGTTCATCTTTTTAAGTCACATGGATGTTAGAATTTTTTTCTTTTTTCTTTTTGGCTATTTTCTAGATTCCCTAGATTTGGGCTCTTTCACTTCTGTCCCCATCCAGTTTCGATATCTTTGTGTGTTTCGTGTGCCCTCTTCCAATAAGCTCCAATAAATGTGAAAGAGAAGGCCAGTGGTGGTTCTCTGGGGTCCCCCCCCCCATCTCCTCCCTTTCTTTTTAGTCATTTCTTTTCTCCAAAGAGATGGAAGAGGGAGGGAGGGGGAGAGAGAGAGAGATTAAGGTGTAAGCTGGCTAGATAAGCCTGTGACTGGTTTTATTACCAGCTCTGAATGAGGGCACAGGATCTAAAGGCAGCCCTGCTTTATTAGAGCCAGAGCAAGGTTGGTGGGAGACCTGATGTAATTGTGTGCCACTCTAAGAAAGGGTGTTTCAGCAATTACCCATTAACTGTGTTCACTGAGTAGAAGGTAGTAGATTAAAAAATGCAGATGTTTCCACAGTCTAGTAGAATGAGAACCACTCTTGATCCTGTCAAAAGAACATTTTGCATCAAAGGGGCTTCACGGGAGCCAAAGAAAGAGTTTTGTGGTTGCGTGCTTTGGTGTGGCCTTTTAATCATTAAACCCTTTTATAGTGGTGAAATGAACATCCGTTGTCACGGCCACACCAATGAGGCCATCCAACTTGGAGGAAAGGGACGACTTTGCTATGGGGGGAGGGCACTAAAAGAAGGGAACAGGCAGGCAGCCCTGTGGCGCTCACAAGGTCACAGCAGCAGTACATTGGAAAGAGAGAAAAGGCAGCCCAGGTTAGTTTGTTCGAGTTGTTTTCCTGGCAACACCCTCTTACAAACCCAACACCGTGAACAAGAGTATTTTACAGATGGTCGTTTCCCCTCTTTTGTTTCCACGCACTGTTTTACTGTATCAGTTTAGTTTTTACTGTTCTTTAAGTGAAGGTTACTTAGGAAAGTTGGTGGGAAATGCCATTTTATTCTTAATCACTTTTCTACAGCTGTGATAGGGCCATTCGCATGACCAGGAGGGCAGCATTGCACTGTTCCCTTTCCTGAAGTTAGCCAAGCTACCTGGTCTGTTGCCAGGAGGTGACATTTATGAAGACACTGCCTCTGACTCCATTCCTGGAAAGAAACCTGTATGTTGTCTGACCTCATAATTGTCGGTTCACAGCCATTTTTCTTTTCTTGAACGTTTCCCATGACTTGGAAGTTTCACTGTTCTTTTCTCCTACAACTTTCTCTCAAGACAAATTCTGCATCTTCTAACACAGATTTTTTTCTTGGCCATCTTCCCCAGTCGAAACTGTGCACCCATTAAACACCAACTCCCTTCTCCCATTGCCCCCAGCAGTGGCCATTCAACTTTCTGCCTTCACGAATCTGATGACTCCAGGTACCTCATGTAAGTGCAAGGTCAGGAGAAAGTGAGAAGAGAGTGGGAGAGAAATGCTGACCAGCTCAAGTTCACAGAATTTGGTTAGCCATTTGGGTTTAAGGCTTTCTTCTTGTCCCCAGCGGGAAGAAGTTGGAAATGACTATCAGAAATGTTCTGCAATGACTAACCTTGTTGCCTACTCGGTGACATCACCAGGGACCAACACAGCTCGGCCTCCCTGGAGAAGAGCACCCCACCACACTCAGATTTTCTTTTTTTTCTTTTTTTAATTTTTTTAGAATGTCTTATTTATTTTTGAGACAGAGAGAGACAGAACATGAGCAGGGGAGGGGCAGAGAGAGAGCGAGACACAGAATCTGAAGCAGGCTCCAGACTCTGAGCTGTCAGCACAAAGCCCGACCCGGGGCTCCAACTCACAAACCGTGAGATCATGACCTGAGCCGAAGTCGGACGCTCAACCGAGTGAGCCACCCAGGCGCCCCGCACACTCAGATTTTCTTAACCCCTAGTCTATTCTTTCTCTACTCTCCTCAGATCCCCAACACTTTCTTCTCATCCTTACTCCCAGCTTATGTCACTGACATAAAGGGAAGAACTCAGAAAAGAACGCCCAAAAGCTCCCATCATGAAATCTACCCTTTCTCTTGCCTCTGGGCTCTGGGCCCACAACTCTACCCTTGACCCTCTTGTAACTGAGGGTAAACTCTCTCTGTTCCCACCTGGAGACCAACCCCACTACAGGGGCACAGCCCCCCATCTCATCTTGCCTACACAGGAAATTACTCTTCAGTCTGCTACCCTCACCCCTACCCCTTGTTTTCCTTTCTACTTGAATCACTCTGTGAGCATGCAAGCATGTTATTTTTTCTCCTTTCTCAAAAAATAATTGTGTTTTGAGTCACACTCCCTCCTTTGGTTATTGCCAGAATTTTCTTTTCATTTCTTTGATAGCAAAAATACTTGTAAGAGTGAACTGTAGTTACTGTACTCACTTTCTATCCTCTTACACTGATATCTTTCTTGAACACATGCCGGTCAAGTTTTTAGAACTTCACCAAAACTACACTTATATTGATAAATCCAGTAGTACATTCTCAGTTTTACCTTATCTGATCCCATAAGCAGCCTTTGACTAAGATCATCACCCTCCCTTCACTGAACCTTCTGTACGTGGTTTCCAGGACACACACTCTCCTGGTTTTCCTCCCACCTCACTGGTTGCTCCTTCTCAGATCATTCTTCTGGTTCCTCTTCACCATCACCCTCTCTGAAATTTGGAGCACCCTGACCTCTTCCTTGGCCTACTCCTGTAGTCTACTGGAGCTCATTCCCTCATTGAACTCATCCTGTCTCTGGCCTCTCACGTCCAACTGCCTATTTGACATCCCTGCCCCCCACCCCATGTATGTAATAGACATTGCTAATCTAATATGCACCAAACATAATTTTTAAATTCAACTCTAAACCCGCTCACTCTTTTCTCAACCATGGACTTCTTAATTAGGGGAAATGGCTATTTCTCTAATGATAGAAACTTTACTCTTCTAGTTGCTTAGCCTCAAAACTTGGAGGCTTTGATGATTTCTGTCTTCCTTGCAGGTCTTACATTCAATTCCTTAATAAATCACGTAAGCTCCACTTGAATACAGCCAGAACGTGACCACTTTGTGCCACTTCCCTCTCACTACGTTGCTGCAAGCCACCATTTCTCCCCTGGTCTATTTAATCGCAACACAGCAGTCACAGTGATCCTGCTAAAATATAAGTAATGAGCTCTCTCCATCCAAAACTTGCACCATTACATATGTGTTTCTCTTTATGTAGATTATGTTTTAATAAAGAGATTTACAAATTCCTTTAGTGGCTCCCACTTAAAGGGAGTTCAGTTGATTAATTGATTAACAAATAGATTCAGATTCAAAACAATTTGTCTACAACCCGATGTATCTCTACTCTATCTCTGGCGTTTATCTCCTACTAACGCTCGTCCTCATTCATTCAGCCCAGGACACATTGGCCTCCTTGCTGTTTCTAGATTGTACCAGGTACACTTCTGCCTCAGGGCTCTTAATCTTGCAGTTCTCTTTGCTTTGTAGTGCTTTTCTCCCAGATACCTGCATTGTTGGTTTTCAAGGTTTCTTCAGATCTTTATTAAAAACTCATCTCAGGGCACCTGGGTGGCACAGTTGGTTAAGCATTCAACTTCTGCTCAGGTCATGATCTCGAGGTTTGTGAGCTCGAGCCCTGCTTCAGGTTCCTCCCTCTCTCTCCCTCTCTCTCCCTCTCTCTCTGCCCCTTGTCACTCACACTCTCTCTCAAAAATAAAAACAAAAAGCAAAAGGGACACCTGGATGGCTCAGTTGGTTGAGCATCCGACTTAAGCTCAGCTCACGATCTTGCAGTTCTTGAGTTCAAGTCCCACATCGGGCTGGCTGCTGTCAGTACAAAGCCTGCTTCAGATCTTCTGTTCCTCTCCCTCTGTCCCTTCCTCGCTTGTGTTCTCTCAAAACAAAACAAAGCAAAGCAAAGCAAAGCAAAGCAAAACAGAACAAAACAAAACAAAAAACAAAACTCATCTCATTGAGATCTACTTTGGCCACCCCATTGGCCAAAGTAGGTCTGCTATTGCCTGAATGTTTGTGTCTCCTCAAATTCATATGTTGAAACCTAATTCAGGATGCGATGGTATTTGGAGGTGGGGCCTATGGGAAGTGATCAGTCATAATGCTGGAGCCCTCATGACTCGGATTGGTGTCCTTATAAAGGAGACCCCAGAGAGCTCCCTCGTATCTTCCACCATGTGAGGACTCTCAGAAGTCAGCTGTCGATGAACTAGGAAGGGATTCTCACCAGATATTGAACCTGCCAGCACCTTCATCTTGGGCATCCCAGCCCTTAGACTTAGGAGGAGGAAATATCTGTTGTTTATATGTCTCCCAGTCTATGATATTCTCTTAGAGCAGTCCAATGAACTAAGATACTTTCCCCCTTGATGTTTTGTATTTTCCTTCTCTGATTGTTTTCTCCTTTACACTTATGATGATTCTGTAGAGTATAAACGTCCTTATTTATCTGCTTCATAACCATCTCCTCTATTGAAATGCCTTCAGAGTGAAGGCAGAAATTTTTGGCTATCTCCTTCCTTGCTGTATCCTCAGCACCAAATATTTATGACAACGGATGCTCATTTATAAAGTGCTTAATCATTGGCCAGTTTACTAGTCACTTTTAAACACCACTTCAGATTCTCCAGTCCCGACTTGCCTCGCGTTCTAGTTGCTACAGCATCCCCACATATATGTGGGCTCTGATTTCACATTTGTGCAACCTAACAGTGCCTCACCTCACATCTGGTCTCATGCACCTCTTGCTTTCCAGCCCAGGGTTCCCCTCTTACTCCAAAGTGTGAGTCACCCTGATACCTTGCTTGGTGCTCATGCATGCACCATCCATGAAGGCATTCTTTAAGCAGTGGGAGATACAAGCCATCAGGTTAGTCCCCTCCTTTTTCTCCCCAGGCCAGACTGTCTACATGTAGGTTATATGGCTTCTCAAAGGATGATCCCATGAGGCCAAGCAGTTAGCCACACTCAGTGTTGGGCAACTCAATAGTGCAGCCTTGTATTCTGCTTCCCTGTGATTGAATTCACTCATAAAGTTATTGGCACAGATGCCTTACTTCAACCTCTTCTCTTTGGGTAAGCCCAAATTAAAAGACTTGGTAGCAGGAGTGACTCTAGAAAACAGACGTGCACAGTGACATATTGAGCTGGATTGTTTACCAGGCCGACAGCAATAACGACCTCTTTTTTGGGGTTACTTGAGGTAGTGATAACACCTGGCAATAATTAAAGCTTTCCTCTGTAGTTAATTAGGATAAGGTACGGATGGGAGGTGATGGGTTGAGATATGCACTGGCTTTAGAATTCGATTACATGGAATAATGCTAATTACATGAATTGTGGAATGAGCTGGCTTTTGTTCACATCACTTGTAGCCTTGAAAAAAGAAAATGATGGTCTCAGAGCAGCTACTGCCAACTCCAAGCTTGACATGAGATCCAGAAGACATCTATGGAAGCATTTAAGGAGACACTCATTTGCTTCAGTAACAGAGATGGTTGTGGTGAAAATGAAGCCTAGGTTATAATTTTAATGGTGCTAGAGCTGCAGAGAAGACATAAAGTGCAGCCTTGACAGATTTCCTATGTCAAAGTTGGAGTCTTTATAAAAAAAAAAACAATGGGGCCTTGAAATCTTGAATAGGGACATTGAATTAGACAAGCCTGAAAATAAGAACCTCCTAGTTTCCTCTGTAACTTCAAAGCTGCTTCTTGCTTGGATGCAAAACAATGGACTTGACACCTTAAAAGTACCTTGTAAAATAACTCTTGATCTTCTCAAGATCTTGACTTGCCACACCACTCGTTGCCTTCAGATCGATAACGAGGGCCACGTCTCCATATGGCCTGTGTATACCAGGTCAGTACTTACTCAAAAAGGAAACAGCTTACATAGCAAAGGAATGGAAAGATTTGGCTAATCATACCTGTAAACACTGGGGCACTCCAAGTGACAAGGGATCTTGAGGTGCTGAACCAAGAAAATGAGGGAGGACACTGTATAAGGCCAGAAGGTGAAAATTTATTAACATGAAGTAACCCACGACTCAAGTTCCAATATTTTTTAGAGGCATGAAGCTGACTCTAATAACTTGCTGGATTAAATTCTTGAAGTTTAGACAAAATAAAAATGTGCTGTAAATGAAGAAGAGATGCTTAAACTTTCTTATAGTCTTAAAAAATTTTTTTTAAATTTATTTATTTTGACACAGAGAAAGAGAGAGAGACAGAGTGGGAGTGAAGGAGGGCAGAGTGAGAGGGAGACACAGCATCTGAAGCAGGCTCCAGGCTCTGAGCTGTCAGCACAGAGCCTGATGTGGGACTTGAACCCACAAACCCCAAGATCATGACCTGAGCAGAAGTCAGACACTTAACCAACTAAGCCACTCAGGTACCCCTAAACTTCCTTATAGTCTTATAGTAATGAGGATGGATCAGAAGAATGAAAGAGGCAGATATGTCAAAATGGATTTATTACATATGACCTGAGAATTCATCACTCAACTGTTCCTTAGAAGAACCCCAAATATATTCCCTTTCCTAAAGCAAGAAGGAATGTGCTGATGGGGGGAATGCTGACAACTTTGAGAAGCTCACTGATGCCTCTCATCTGTAGGACACGGCTGATAGCGGGAGTGGGAATGGACTCTCTATTAACAGTGGGCATGACAGACAGTAGCATGCCAGAGACCGGTGACAACACTTAATCATCAGAGGATGAGGAAAGGTGGATATAATCACCACAGTATGTAGGAAGACTGGAGTGAAAATTAGGTATTCTTACCCAAAGGGAACAACAGCCATGAGTAATAGATCATGGTGTTTCTAAGAATGAGATAGATAGGATGCTAAGTAGAGTGTTGCTTGACTTGGAAAAATGAGAGAGATAGAGACAGAAGTAGAGATAGACATAGACATAGACATAGACATAGACATATAGATGGCAACAGAAGAAACAAGGAGATGTCAGACATCGAATGGAAAACTGAAATCCCTCACCAATCTTCTAGGTATGAACTACTTCTCAGATCCAGACCTCATCAATTGAAAAGGCGTCTGGGTCCCTTTAAGGAAGAGCCTTGCAATGCTTCTATGCAAGCATATATGGTAAATATTGTCCTGATCTTTTTGTCAGAGTAACTGGATATTGAAGAAAAAGGGAACCCTCACATTTTCAAGGATTTCTCCTTGTTATATAGTGTCAGAAAAATTAGCTGAATCAACTGTGACCTACAGTTGTATGGAAAGCAGAACTTGTGCACGACAAACTTGTATATTTACTTGAGGAACTTTCTAAGAAAATGTTAAACATGCAGCTTCATTTCTTCTTGCTTCTTATTGTAAAGTGCAAGAAGAAAAAGATAAATTGAGTGAAGAACTGTCCAACAAAAAGAAACAAGGACTGTATGCTAAAATTAGGAGATTTACTGCTAGAAAAGCACACTCTGCAGTGGAAGCTAAGTGTGGTGTTGGACAATCATTAGCTGGTTCTTTGAAAGGATCAAAAGTTCAGAGCATTTCCTCACACACAGGATTCTTGGAGAGATTAAGTATCCATGGGCCCAGAGGGTAGATCAGCAGATACAGAGGCTGGATCCATGGACATTGAAGAGATTTGGGGGCACAAAGGGTTATACCCAGATCTTGAAACGTGGTGGTATTTGCCCTGCTGGATTTAAACCTTTCTTGAGACCAATGACTGCCTTCTTTCTTACATTTTCTCCCTTTTGTAATAAGAATATCCACAGCTGGTACCTTATGCCTGTCCCACCGTCATGTTTTGGAAGCAGATTATTTGTTTCGCATTTTCTAGTCCACAGCTGGAGAGGAATGTGACTCCAGGATGGACCATACCTAGGCTCTCACCTATATACGATTTAAATGATGAGATCTGGGACTTTCAAGGTGATGATATTTAGACGAGATTTTTGCTGTAAAGGTTGAAAGCTTTCATGGATTTGAGGATGGCAGGGATGTATTTTTCATGAGGGATAGACATGAAACTTTGGGGGCACCCAGAGATGATATCAAGTCCTAATCCCTGAAAACGTGGTCTTATAAGAAAACGGAAAAAAAAAAAAAGGAAAATTAAAAGAAGAAAAAAGAAAAGGAAAGGAACATTAGCAGATGTGACTAAGTTAAAGTTGTTGACGTAGGAAGATTATCCTAGATTATTTGGGTAGCCTCCAAATCGAATCATGAGAGAAAGTAGAGGGAAATTACATTCAGGAAAGAAGACAATTGATTACAGAGGCAGGGACTGGAATGCAGTAACCACCGGTCAAGCAATGTTTGCAAACATCTTGTCCCCTTCAAAGCTCAAATAGATCATAGCAAATGATGGTGGATTGCTTTGGGTGGTAACCCCAATTGCAGCTGCCATTCCAAACATAATGTTTTTACACCAGTAGATCCACACAGCTTGTTGATCTGCTAAAAACATTACTTTTAGTTCTATCAGTAGGGAAACCCAAAAGAAATTGGCCCTTTCTTGGCAATGACAGTATAGTATGTTCACTCTCTTTTCCCAGGGCTATGTTAATTCTCCGGCTTGCTGTTATAATTTAGTCTTCAGGGACCCTCCTCCTTCACAGTCCACATAATATCATGCTGGCCCATTATATTGATGACATATTACAAATCGGACCTGTTAAGAAGGAAGGGGTTAATACCATGGCTATGAAAGTAAAGTGCTACAAGACAGAAGATAAATCCAATGAAGACTCAGGAACTTGACACATATTATGTTTAGTGGTCTAGGGGTCTTAGCCATGCTAGGACAATTCCTCTAAAAAAGAAGATTGTACTTACATGATGTACATCTTTACATTTTAGAGGCAGTAAATCCCATTTTGGGAATATAGTTGGCTCACATTAAATTTCTTCATATTAAACTGCTTCTTGGAAAAAAAATCTAACAATACTTAATGGTAGGCAATGTAAGATATTAGTCTCTTATATATTGCCGATGAGAGCACAAATCAATAAAGGATTCAGAAAGCGATTTGCCTTTATTTTATAAAGTTGAAATTCACATGTCCTTTGACATGGCATTTTCTCTTCTAGTAAGTTGTCATGCACACCTGGAAACACATAGAAAATGTTTTGAGCACTATTCATAATGACAAAGCAAAGAGATTATACAATGGAATAGTGGCATATTTATACAATGTAATGTATAAATCAAATTAATGAATTTCTACATTGCAGTACTATGGATAAATTTAAACAAGATAACATTGAATGAAAAAGTAGCTTTCCAGAGATGACACACAGCGTGATAAAGTTAAGAAATATACTTTTTAGGGCTACATAGAGACATGATATGATTAGGAAAATGGTGATGATGATGGTGATGATAGAAATATGGTATGATTCTTAAAATCACTCAAGATTCAGGATCGTGGTTGACATGGCTTCAGGGAGACAGAAGGATAGGATGAAGAACTACATCGGCAATAGAAGTTTTGTATGGAATTCTAGTTCCAGTGTTGGGTGGTAAGTTCACGCTACTTATTATATTATTTTTTTTAATTAAAAAACTTTTTTTTAATGTTTATTTTTGAGAGAGAAAGAGAGAGAGAGGCAGAGAGAGAGAGAATGAGCTGGGAAGGGGTAGAGAGAGACAGAGACACAGAATCCAAAGTAGGCTTCAGGCTCTGAGCTGTCAGCACAGAGCCTGATGCGGGGCTCGAACTCACAGACCACGAGGTCATGACCTGAGCCGAAGCCGGACACTTAATCAACTGAGCCATCCAGGCACCTCCCTGCTTATTATGTTATTAAATACAAATACACAAATATACAAATAAAGGAGAATCTTGCATGGGTCAATGATGAGACTATGTTATGAACCAAATATTGTGATCACTCCAGTCCTACATAAAACAAAGTCATTTCTTTGGATTAAGCTGTTGTGTCTATAGAAACTCTCACTGAAAACTAAGGAATCTGAGACCTCTTTAAGCTATTATCTTCCCCCTAACACAAAAGCATATGTAGATTTATATATTCTCCCACAGAATAGGATCCTGAAAGATGGAGATAAATAAATAAATAATAAATAAATAAATAAATTATTTATTTATTTATTTAAATAAATAAATAAATAAACAAATAAATAATTGACGCCGTATAGGAGGAGTTCACAATCTAAACAACGCATAGTTCTAAGATTCCAGAGTTTGAACTGAATTATGTCGAGCACATATTAGGACTCTAAATTTCACCTACGACACTTAGGACAGAAGACAGATGAATGTTATGTATTCCACAGAGAAAATGCTACCCAGTTTGTTGACGGGAGTTGTTCTTTGCCTCTGAAAGATGAGGGAACACGTCTGTGCATTTGTCTCCTGAACTTTCATTTCAATAATCAGACCTAAAAAAAAAAAAAAAATTTAAAGGCTCAGTTGGAACAAGTTTTCTTTTCATGTCTCCTCAAAATTAATATTCTAATTCTTGATGGCACAGACTTTCCTGTAGTCCTTTTATCCTTTTTTTTTTTCTTTCATGTATTATTCAAAGTTGGGAATAGATCACTGTCCATTAAGTAGATTCTGGAGAGCGAAATCTCCACCAACCATAAAAATTTTGTCTTCCCCACACTAAGTAAAAGATTTGGAGAACTATGCATCATTTTAAAAGAACCAAAACCTAGCATTCAAAATAAAACAAGCAATAAAAACACTCCACCAAAACATGCTGTTTTGAAACAGTCTTAGACCATATTCACATTAAAGAAATAAAAATATCAATGTAGGTTAAGAAATAGAGTGTGTATGTCTGGGGCATGTTTAGAACAGTCAATAGGCTTTTCTGAAGCCTTTGAGAATTTGGTTCTTTTTGTAGCAGGACTGTGCACCACATACAACATTCCTCTTCGACCTGTAGAAATCCGAACAAAAGGATGAAATCCCTTTACTTGTTGCACTTTATTTTCTTGTCACAGTTAAAGCAATATTTATTTTCCTCCTCCCTGCTTCTTATGGGCCTATAGTAAATCAAAAAAGTAAACTCTCAGGTTCATTGTGTGAGGGGCTTACTGCTAGGCTTCTACAGTTGCCACAGTAACTAATTAGAAATTTGCATCTCTAAGAGAATTATTTAATGCTGATGTGTAAGCCCTTTTATTCTTCGGAGCTTGGCCTTTTGCTAGGAAGCTCCTGGTAGATGTTGGGCCTCGAGGTCATACTGTACAAGCTCTGAACGTAGGTGGCCCTGGTTTCCCCTTTTTATCTGGATGATTCATACCCAGTGAAGAAAATGTCTTGCCAGGTCTTTGTTGAATGGTGGGCATCTGAAAAGCGACACTTGATTCATTTAGACGCCATTTGTTTTAACCTGTAACTTCTTCCCCATTGCTCATTAGCTAACTCTTGTGTAATTGAGTCATGCATGTTAAACCAGTAGAGTTGAGTTATGCCAACCAACCCGCCGACAAGAATCCCTCATTAGATTTGTCCCGAAGCCTACCAAGACAGTGTTGCTGAAATGCAACACACTTTGCAGACTTGAACAACGGGTTATAGTAATATGAAGATGAACGTATGTTCATATGAATATGAACATTTTTTCCCTGAAGAGCTGATTCTTTTCAAAGGTTTCAACCTCGTGTTCCCCCAGTGTAGAAAGAAAAGAGAAGCCCCCCTGTGGTACAAAGACAGAGTCCAAATGGAAGGGGCCAGGGCCTCCTGGACAACTTGTCCTGAATCCCAGAAGTTTCCTACCGCATTTAGAGATGTCGTTCGGTGCTGATGGTACATGAGGGAGATAGGAACACGGACGTAAGGTGGAGAGATGGCATCAGTTCTTCCCAATCTCTGACCAAACTAGTCCTACCAAAGTGGGGTAGCCCCTGACTTTATTGCAGCCAAAGGTCAAAACAAACATATGTTCCAAGACAATGACCTAGCCTGTGATCAAGAGTAGATTCAGCACACTATGTTCAACGCGACATTATTTGCAATAAGCAAAAGCTGGAAGCGATCCAAATGTCCTTTGATGGATAAATGGGCAAACCAAATGTGTAAATACAAACCATAAAATCTTGTTCAGCCTTTAAAAGGGAGGAAATTCTGACACAACTTACAATGTGAATGGACCATAAGGACGTTACGCTAAGGAAAATAAGACAGTCATGAAAGGACAAATACTGCATGAGTCCGCTTACGTGATCTATCTAGATGCTATGGATTGAATGTTTGCATTCCTCCACCCCAAGTTCATATGTTGAAACCTAATTCTAAATGACATGGTATTTGGAGGTGAGGTCTTCGGGAAGGAAATACGTCATAAGGATGGAGCTCAGGACTAGGAGTAGTATCCTTATAAAGGAGACTCCAGAGCGATCCCTCATCTTTCCATTACATAAAGACACAGTGAGAAGCTGGCTGCCTATGAACCAAGAAGGGGGCTTTCGCCAGACACTGAATCTGCTGGCACCTTAATCTTGGAATTCCTGCCTGCAGAACTGTAAGAAATAAATGTCTGTTGTTTACAAGACACTCAGTCTAAGGTATTTGTTTTAGCAGTTTGAACTAAGACTCTAGACAAGTCAAATTTCCGGAAATAAAATAAAACGGTGGTTACCAGGGGCTAGGAATGGGAGTGGGGTGTGGGAAATGGGAAGTTGCTGTTTAATAGGCATAGAGTTTCATTTTTATAAGATGAAGGAGTTCTGGGGATTGGTTGTGCAGCAAGATGAATCCACTTAACATTACTGAACTGTACACTTAAAAATGGGTAAGGTGGTAAATCTTATGCTATGGGTATACCACAATTAAAAAAAAAAAAAGACTAGATTCAATAGAAAGATGGGCAGAGCTCCCTCCTGAAGAGGATGAAAGGAAGGCGTTGACTCCTAGGGCCTCCAAAGAGAAATAGATCAGTTTCCTTAACGAAAGAGAAGGCAGAGAAGGGCCCCAAAGGTATTGGCTTTCCCTGTTGATGGGTAGAATGGGCGCCATGCTGATGGAGGCACCCACCTTGAGTCTCTGCTGTCATCACCCTGGCCATAGCACCTGTGCATCTAAGGAAATGAACATTTTAAATATAATCTTGCACGGGTTCTGGAGGCAGGAAGGATTAATCCTCTGGTGAATAATTGTTTCTCGGGACGCCTGGGTGGCTCAGTTGGTTAAGCGTCTGACTTCGGCTCAGGCCACGATCTCGCAGTTTGTGGGTTCGAGCCCCGCATCGAGCTCTGTGCTGATAGCTCAGAGCCTGGAGCCTGCTTCAGATTCTGTGTGTCCCTCTCTCTCTGCCCTTTCCCCACTCGCACTGTGTATCTCTCTCCTTCTCAAAAATAAGTGAACATGAAAAAAATTATTTAAAAAAATAATTGTTTCTGAAAACGTTCTGATCAAATACAATGCTCGTCTTTTCATTATAAGAATAAACTGAACAAAAAATACTACCATTTGAGTAATTTTCTGCATTTTTTTCCTGTCTGGCCGCTACTTCTTATGCTTATGAAAACCATTTCTCTGTTAAGAAATTTGAATAATCTGTCAATTTTAAATGTAAAATAACCTTACCTCAATTTTGCTGCATATATAAGACATTGTCTGATGAGTGGAGAAATGATTAAGTCTTTAGTTCCAGTGGCTTTTTCTTGAAGTTAGGAGCAACAGGTATCTTTCTGAATGAGTCACTTTGAATTACTTTTTTTAGCCACGGCTACTTGCACAGTGCTTAGCACATTGGCATTATGCTTTAAAAAATGAATAAATTCTACCTCGTCCAGCCAAAATTATATTTATTTTTAACTGAATTCTTGCTATGAATCGGCATTTCAAATCAATTTATGTAGAACACCAGTAACGTTTCCACTTAATTTTTGTGCTCATTTCTAGAACACTCAAAAGTTTGAACCATAATTAACTTATTAGGCTTGTTAGAACATTTTCCTAAAACGTGCAATGTTTCCATGAAAAACACAGAGATGTATTGCACATGTCTATACAACACATATTTTAGTTGAAAAAAGAGTGGGAAAATCTTAAAGGCTGCTTTTAAGATGTGGCCCTCCATACTGTGCTTGGTGGAAATGTTCTAATTTCACAGCAGAGCATAAGGTTGCAATTAGTGTACCCATCATGGGGTAATAAATGGGAAGCTATTCCCTCCGGAACACATCAGTTTCTCCAGGCTCAAAGTCATTTCATTAACACCTACATGTTGAGAGTCCCTCAGGTAGGAGAAAGCAAATACGTGTAACTGATGTTTAAAAATGATAGCTAGGGGTGCCTGGGTGGCTCAGTTGGTTAAGTGTCCAACTCCAGCTCAGGTCATGATCTCACGCTTTGTGGGTTCGGGCACCACATCGGGCTCCGTGCTGACAGCTCAGAACCTGGAGCCTGCTTCAGATTCTGTGTCTCCCTCTCCCTCTGCCCCTCCCTGGCTTGTGCTCTCTCTCTCTCTCTCTCTCTCAGTCTCTCAAAAATAAATAAACATTTTTTAAAAAGTTAAAAAAAAATAAAATAAAAATGATAGCTAAAACCCGGAATGGCAAAATCAAAAACCATAAAAATTATGAAATATTTCACTATAAGTAAAGCCCACAGAAAAGTGTTAACATTTTTTCTAAGGATGTTTTCCATTCATTCATTCATTCATTCATTCGGTTAGTCCCCATTTACAACCATTGGAACCCTCACCATGACACCATTCGTGCCCCCACTAAGGTATCTTTCCCTCTCATGAACATATGGAATGCTTTTCCCCTTAGAGCACTTTTTTCCTTTTAGAGAATTTGCCACGTTCTGTTTCATAATCTTGTTCTGTACTAAGTTTTGTTCCTTATTGTATCATCCACAGGACCGGACACAATTCCTTACAAGTAGAAAATGCCTGATGTCTATTTATTGGGTTGTGTTTGTGTGTTAGCCTGAAATGTTTCCCTAAACGTTTGCCGTGTTCATAGCTAGACTGCAACCCTAACACATCTGTAATCTTTTTATTGACAATTGCTTTAACATTTTGTTTCCAGAAAATAAGGTCATTCAAAAACCGTTCTGAATTTACTATTCAGGAACGTTGGCCAAACCATCTGGAATTGAAAGCAATAAATGGTTAGGAAGTAGATTTGAGAAAAGTGAGGAAAATTCCAGCTTGGGATATGTCTGCTAGCACAGCACAGCAAGGCAAAGCAAACAAAGCTGAACTAAGCCTAGATTTGTAAAAAACTAAAGAGGGTACTACCTTCTATATTGCTATAGCAAATTTCTGGTGAAAAGCTGATCTGTTTGTCAGTGATTGTGGGAAAACAGGCAGCCTTATACATTACTGGTGGGAGAATAAATGGTATAATCTTTAAACCAGAGTATTTGATTCTATCCATCAAAATTACCCTTCAATCCAGCACATACCCTTCAACCCAGTGCTTCAGTTGCTAAGAATTTATCCCACAGATATACTCACTCACAGAATGTGGAATGACGTACACAAAGCCCCCATTGCTTTGTTGTTTCTAGTAACAGAAACTGAAAATAATCTAAAAGTCTATCAGTCGGGGATTGGTTATAAATTATGTCACACACACACACACACACACACACACACACACACACTGGAATATTACATAGCTGTTAAAAATAAATACTGACATTGTTAAATGTTGGCATGTGTGATTTCCAAGGTTTATTGTTAAGTAAACAAGTAAAACCACCGAGGGCAGGATCATGTACATTGTATGCTACCATTTATGTAAAAAGAAAGAAAAGATCCATATGAATCTGTTTGAATATGTCTCAAATACTTCTGAAATAAAACACAAAAAACTGGGTACGTTGGCTACCTCTGAGGAGAACTGGGTGATTGGTAAATAGGGGAAGGAGGGAAACATTTACTCTATTAACTTAAAAATGGTAATTTATTGAGGTGGAATTCACATAACATGGAATTAACCATTTTGAAGTGAATGATTCGGTGGCATTTGTGTGTTCACAATGTGTGTAACCCCTACTTCTACCTAACTCCAAAACATGTCCATCACTCCAAAGTAAAACCCCTTACGCATTAACCAGCTCCCTCCCATTCTTCTTCCCTGGCAACCACCCATCTTCTTTCTGTCTGTATGGATTTATCTATTGTGTGATATCTCATATCAACAAATCATACACTATGTGCCCTTTGTGTCTGGCTTCTTTTACTTAGCAGAATGTTTTCGAGGTTACTTCTTTCTTTTCCTCCTTTCCTCCCTCCCTTCCTTCCTTCCTTCCTTCCTTCCTTCCTTCCTTCCTCTGTTCCTCCCTTCTTCCCTTCTCTTCCCTTCCCTTCCCTTCCCTTCCCTTCTCTTCCCTCCTCTCCTCTCCTCTCCTTTTCTTTTCATTTTTTGTATTTTTGAAATGTGATAATTGTTGAGGTATTATGTATTCAAAAACTAAAAAATTAAAGATACAGCTGTTTTCTTGCTGCATGCCATGAGGACAAAGAAGATCTTCAGCCTAAATCAGGAATGAATATTCTGACCAAGACTTATCAAGAAAGAGAAAAAATTTCTCATGCGACATCTCATAATCCTTTTCCAATCTGAGCCCTTTCTGATTACCATAACAATGCACTGGGGGGGCATTATTTGGAACATTCAGTTTTGTGTTGAGTGACCTTTGTCATCAACTTGCAGATATTTGTCTAGAGCAATGAACTCCTATTATTTTATTGTAACCCTCAGCAGCTTGTGAAACTCTGCTGATAAGCCAAGGGCCCCTATATCCCTTGGTACCAGTGCCTAGTTCTTGGTTCCATCACCTTATATAGAGCATAGTAGATCAGGAAGATGCCACTGTTACATGGATCCCTCCTAGCAAACCACTGGGGGCTCAGATAAAGAGATTTTTGTCAAAATGAGGCAATGTGGAAATCCAGGAAAACAATGCTGAGGAAATCGTAACTGAAGAGCTTTCGCTCCAAGCCCCCGCTCATTTAAATAGGGATGCCAGAATAATTCCTCAATTCCGATTGCGGACATTTTTAAAACCTAGAAGATTGGAGTGGGAACACACTTTAGAAGTCATTCAGGCTGACTTTAAATTACTCATATAGGAATTTGCTCTGATAGTGGCAGTTGGTCGTTGAATGGATGCTTGTATGCTTTCTGTGACAGGGAGCTCACGACCCAAAAGTTATTGCACTAGACTGATACCATTCCAGTCTGGAGTAACCACCTCATGCCAGTTTGCTTGGGACTTTCCTGGTCTTAGCACTGGAAATTCCGTATCCTGGAGAACCTCTCAGTCCAGGACTAACTGGAATGGCTGGTCACTCTATTCTAGCCAAGCACAATGATGCCAGGGTAGGTATTATGGTAGAACTAAGCTGTGAAGGATGAGTTCGTTTTCCAAAGTCAGGGAGGGAGAAGAAAAGAAGGACATTAAACTCTTCATTAATCCATACAACATGATCTCTGATCAGTGTATAATTTCTAATGCATTCTTGTGCATTTCCATCATCGTTGGGGATCCCTAGTTTGGAGCCATAGTTGTTAGGCGGCAATGAGCCCTGACATTTGTTAGCAGGGTTGTAACAAGATCAAAGGCATCTTCTAGGAATATTTATCTTGAGGTAATGAGGGTGATTATCATGAGGATGCCTGGAGTCAGGAAAACCAGTGAGGAGCAAACCTGAAGTGGTTGTTGGGGGTGGGGGGCGCTGAGGGGATAAAGAGATTTGGGGAAAACAAGTAGGAACTGGACACCATTGGGGTACAGAGTAAGAAAGAGAGGGAGGAAATGCAGGCTACCCAAGGCACTCATTCTCAAAGCTGGATGCATATGACAATCACCTGGGAGGGTTTTTTATTTTTTTATTTTTGTTTTTTGTTTTTTGTGGTTTTTTTTTTTTCAATATATGAAATTTATTGTCAAATTGGTTTCCATACAACACCCAGTGCTCATCCCAAAAGGTGCCCTCCTCAGTACCCATCACCCACCCTCCCCTCCCTCCCACCCCCCCATCAACCCTCAGTTTGTTCTCAGTTTTTAACAGTCTCCTATGCTTTGGGTCTCTATGGGAGAGTTTTTTAAAAAATACTGATGCTTGCCCCCACTCCATGAGATTCTGATTTCATCAGCTTGTGGGGGGCTCAGATAAGGATATTTTAATAAACCCCCTTAGTGACGCTATTGTGCAGCAAGAATTGGAACCCAATTATTTAAAGCTTCCGGGGTGGTTTCTTGAGCTTTTACAGGATGTTTTTCTTCTTGAAAGGCCCAACGACACGTTTTGGTGTGGACACTTCCATCCTGCATGACTGCCCGGGGTTTCAGAGAAGGTGAGGGGAGTTAGAGCTGGCTCTGAAAGAGTAAATGATTGAAAGTACTGATGATTTTTTTTTTTAAGTTTATTTATTTATTTATTTTGAGAGGGACAGAGACAGCGCAAGTCAGGGAGAGGCAGAGAGAGAGGGAGAGAGAGAGAATCTCAAGCAGGCTCTGCACTGTCAGTGCAGAACCCGAGGTGGGGCTTGAACTTATGAAAATGTGAGATCGTGACCTGAGCCCAAACCAAGAGCTGGCCACTCAACAACTGAGCCGCTCAGACCTCCAGCACTGACTATTTATAATGTCTGGTGTCTGAGGCTCTGCTACCCTCCCCCCACAAGCGATCCAGAAATTGAACATGAAATGAGCAAATCAATTTCCATGTGTGATCTCATCGAATGCCGCCTCTTAACCATCCTGTAACGTATGATTTTATTCCCATTTACAGGTGATGACACGAGGCTTGAAGAGAGTAGAGTAGGAGTAAGAGGCCGTCACTCTGCCTCTAGCCACCCGTGTATGCTCGGTCCTGTAGCCCAGGACAGCTCACAGCCAAAGGAAAGGTCCACCTCTTCAGACACCTGAACAAGTCAGCAGGCTGAGCTCCTTCTCCACCAGAAAATGCTGGTTAAAGTTCTCATATTCAGCTTCTACAAAGAAGCTTCAGGCCACACAGCAAAGACATTAGTGAAATTCCATTTAGGTAGGCAAAAAGGGCTTTTTCTAGATAATCGGTTTTGCATGTAAAACCAGAGTCATCAGAGGAGATAATAACAATTTCAGATTCTAAAAGAATTTTATAACAGGAAGTTTAAAATTCTGAAAAAGAAGAATTGTGTGTGTGTGTGTGTGTGTGTATGAGGAGGGAAATTTCTCCCTTATAATATACAATGTTAAGTATGTTAAATATCCACATGTCTCTTTTTAGCAATAGTGGCAAAGTTATTGTTTTAAGGCTGCATTTTAAAGCTGCTGTAATAAAGTTCTGGATCTGAAGGAATTTTGAAACACCGGATGAGCACAAGGCGAACTATTAAGATAAAAGATGTGAACTTAATTAGAAAAATAACGGCCGCTGCTAAGTTACTATCGTGGCTTCAGGATCCAGAGTCTTGGATTTCTCTTGTTGGTCTGTCGTGAAAAACACCGTGGAAATTTCTGCAGGTGACTTTCATTTCCCGGATTATAGTATTCCGTGTCATTTCGAACATTTCCCGTTGAGCCACGATGTTCTTGAAAGCAAGCGTCCAGGTGCTAAGACGTTGTCGCTGCCGGGGAGACCTATTGCAAAACTCTGGAACCTGCCTGCCCCCTTCTCTCTGCAGCTGAGTCAGTTACCGTCTGTGTGCCTTTCCTGTCAAAGGCAAAGAGTTCCAGTTTGGTCTCTCCAACTTGACGCTCTCCTTCCGTGATGAGGTCGTTTTTGAAAACTTCAGGAGGCCCTAATTAACCCATGGAGGCATTGCAATACTAATGCAAGGCAAATGCAAAAGAAACAAACATTCACGGCGACCAGACAAAAGCAAACGCCAGTGCCACCCACTCTGCGCGTATAGACGAGATTATACTGCTCCTCTTTATAAATAAGGGGTTTGCAATGTGTCGTTCCTCTTCTGTAGGGGAGGGGGCTGCTTATTGATGCTGCATCTGTTTTGTCAGCGCGTCAGCTAATGGAGAAAGTTAATTGTGTTGGTTGTAAGGCCACCTGTCACACACATGCCTCATTTCCATACTAATGGTCCAGCAGCGGCAGGCAGCGCGCTCTCTGCAGTAACAGCTACTGCCTCTTTGGAAACGTGGGCCAAATGTGCCTATGCAGCAACTGTAGGCCTGTGCGCGGATGCCTCTAGTATTGTGTGGACCGGGGCTCGTATTAACCCCCTACTGGCGGCTCCAACCTGGATTCGCAGTAAAACTGGGGATGCTGTAAACGCTGCTGCTCAGGGATGAGGACCGAGTCCATGGTGACCCTGCTGGGAGAGGTAGCTTTGGGGCTGCGAGTGTTTTGGAGAAGCAATCTCCGTGTGGCCAATTCACCCCACGTTAGGAGAGCGCGCGCGCGCGCTGCAAACCTCCACACTCTGCTTCTCCTTTAAGAACAACCTCGAGACCATTTCATCCTGGTATTGGGTCCTTTCCCGTAAGCGTTATCACCGCCTTCCTTTGCCTTTTTAGCAATTTGTCCCCGGATCCCTAGGAAAACTGGCAGGTTTCTACCCACGCTGTCAAGGCAAAGGTCAGTTTTCGAGCTCTGGGTAATCAGTTTCCAGTTCTGTGGCCTAAATTATGGAAAGCAGCCTTGACTCCCGACTATAAAGGATTGCCCTCTGGACGGTACTTCATGCGGCAGCACTTTTTACAAATCGTTTGAATCTCAGGCAGAGTTGAGGAACCGATGCCCTCGAGAAGAGGCTGATGAATATTTTAGTGGGAACCTATTAGAAGCAATTTGAGGGCGGGGGCTGTCCCCTCAGTGAGGCAAGCCAATAAAATTGAGAGCCATTTCTTCCCAGCTCCTAATCCCGAGGACCTAGGAAATACCAGGCCCGGTTTCTTTGGGATCCTTTTGTCTATGGCTTTCTGTGACCTTACACGGCCCTCATAAAGGGATTTGGGGCTAATCGCCAAATGCTGCAGCAGTGACTGCTCTTAGATGGGGAACACATGGGCCAGGCTGCTTACATTTTTTAATGGCCAATTTTGGTGGAATTGATGATTGTTTTAGGCTGGATCGTCTCTATTCTTGTATCAACATAGATTTTAAAATAGATGTCTCTGTCATTTGGAGGCGGCTCAAAGTCAGGCAGGTAATGGTTCTGGCCGCAGAGCAGGTGGAGGGTCCTGAGCTGTGACTTCTCTCTGGGAGGTGTGCCGGCAGAGTCACTCAGCCAGGTAAAAAGCTGCCTTTTCAGAGCGCCCTGGATGGAGCCTGGGAAAGAAGAGGTTCCTGTGTGCCCCTGCCCCAAAGGGCAAAGACTGCAGAAAACCTTACAGGTAAGTCTCCCGGCTGGCTTTTGTCAGGTCTGGATTTGCCAACGTGCCACAGGGTTTCCCAGAGCCATAAAGGAGAAGGGGGGTTTGGTCACAGTGGGGACTCAGCTCAGATTTTATAGAAAATCTTAGTAGGGGAGCCGCTATAAATTCAGGGTCTGCACCCTCAGCCAGACTTTGATGCTACCCAGAAGCCCTCCTGCCTGCCCCTTCTCCTGTCGATCCCTTCCCCTGTTCCTCATTGCAACTTTGCAAGTTTTGTTAATGTGTATTTATTTATTTTGAGAGAGAGAGAGAGAGAGAGAGCACAAGCTGGGGGGGGGGGAGGAGAGAGAGAGGGAGAGAGAGCATCCCAAGCAGGCTCCACACTGCAGCCTGTCATGGGGCTGGAACCCACAAACTGAGATCATGACCTGAGCCAAAATCAAGAGTGGGATCCTTAACCAACCGAGCCACTCAGGCATCGCCCCCCCCCTTTTTCTTGAGATGGGGGAGGGGTAGAGAGAGAGAGGGATACAGAGGATCCGAAGCAGGCTCTGTGCCGACAGCGGAGAGCCCGACTCGGGGCTCCAGTTCACAAATGGCAAGATCATGACCGGACCGGAAGTTGGACGCTCAACTGACTGAGCCGCCCAGGTGCCCCGGCTAGGCAAGTTTTTAATCACTTTCCTATAGCTCCCCCACTCAGAAGACAATCATTTTGGATTTTACAGAGAAACAGGGCACCAAAAAGAAAAACTCTTTCCCAACTTTTTGCTCCAAGGAACACTATCTACACCCACAGTGATTTGTAGGTCAGTCCTTCCATCTCAGTAAAAAAAATGGCTTTCTTCTCCTTCTCCCCACCGTCCCCCTGCCTTTCCTCCTCTTCCACCTTCTCTCATCTCTCTCTTCCACCCCTGCCCTCTTCTCACATCCGTGCCCATATCAGCACACACACACGTGCACCTCATGACAGGTCAGCCCCAGGGTGGGTGTGAGCACGATGTGTTTGGAAAATCACGGTCCCTCCGAGACGGACAAGAGAGACAGAAAAGCACGTGAGCAATTACAGCTGTCTGACAAGTGCCACGTCCAGCATCAGAGGAACACCGGAGAGGGATGCATAATCAGACTGAGGGGCAGGGAAGAGTTCCTGAAGAAGGTGAGATTTGGACTCAGTCCTGAATGACTTGAGGTGAATAAAAAAAAAAAAAAAAAGGAGATGAACTAGCATGTATGAGAGGGTTTCACCTGTGCCAGGATCTTGACGCACTGCAGTTTGGTGGCCGACAGGAAAGCCCTGTGGGGGAAAGTAGAGGTAGAGAGAGGTTTCCAAGGGCCAGTCATGAAGGGCCACGTGCAATGAACCAACGGGCTTGAATTTCACCTCATGCTGTGTGGCGTCGCGGAGAAATTCTGAGTAGGGAAACGAAGTGATAGCGTGGAGGGTGGTGGGGGGCAAAGCTGTGGTCAGGGGATGAGTCGTTGCCGTGTCCAGAGCAGAGGAGGAGAAGACCAGTCAACAGCAGTTGCACTTGCCAGGCCTTGGTGACTAGATGCTGGAGGGAGGAGGTCGGAAGAGGAGAAGGTGACCGCCGCGATGCTGACTTGACTAGCTGGGTGGACGGCGTTAGCATTTCCAGACTTCGGAAGGCAGAACAATATTAAGGGAAAGATGCTTAATTCCCTCTGGCCCACCCTGGGCGTGAAGGACACGTGAGTGAATCTGTTCAGCCAACTGACTGTTTCGCGAGCCAAGTGGCCTGGCCTGGGAATTCTCTGGAATGGTGGTGAGCGAAGCCATTGTGGAGGGGCTGCACGTGTGTGGCCTGAGGTGAACTGAGGGCCAAGGATAGCTCTGGTGAGCCCTGATGGTGAAAGGGTAGGGGGGAATGAAGAGACCACCAGAGAGAATCAGACGGAGCAGAGGAGAGGCCCCAGGGAAATTGGAAGGCAGCGTGTCCTGGGGGCAAAAGCACAGAGACTTTTGAGAGGCAGGCGGTAGCCAACAGACTCAAATGTTACGCAGAGTGCAAGTGAAATAAAAACTTGAAGGTGACTCGTGCCTTTGTCAACATGTCAGCCAGTGGCGTCTCCTGCCAGTGTCATGGGGGCCATGGTGGTTGGCGGGGGCTGAATGTCGGGGAGTCGGGAGGAGAGGACAGGACGCCACTGGCCCGCCTCTGCAGAGTCTAGCACAGCACCCAGTAGGTACCTGGTTGTTGCTCAGTAACGCTGGTCTGGTCGGATCAATTACCGAAGGAATCTCTCTAGAACCCCCATCCACGCTGTCATCTGACGTTCCCAAATCTTATTAATTCTTACTGGTTCTTACTGGTCTGCTTTGCAGCACCTCCCCTGCCCAGCCCCCCTTCTCTAGCTCCGCAGCTACCTCCCCAAATTTTCTTTTCTCCGTCTTCCCTTATAAGGGTTTTCGTTCATTTTTTTCTGATTTTTATTTAAATTATATTTAGTTCACACCCAGGGCAATATTGGTTTCAGGTGTAGAATTCAGTGGCTCATCACTTAACATACAATACCCAGTGCTCGTCACATCAGGTGCCCTCCTTAGTACCCATTACCCAGGCAGCCCATCCCCCACCCACCGCCCTCCATCAACCCTTGGTTTGTTCTCAGCCTTTAAGAGTCTATTATGGTTTGTTTCTCTCTTTCTCTTCTTTTTTCCCCACCATCCCATATGTTCACCTGTTTTGTTTTGTTAAATGTCACATGTGAGTGAAATTATAAGGGGTTTAATCCTATACACCCATAACAGAATTTCCTGTCTCCTGTTTCCTCTTTTTCTATCCTTTCTATTATTGCCAAACTAAGCACGACGCTTTCCTGCCCAAACCTCCTAGTGTGCCAAAATTTTGTTAATTAAAAAACTTCCGGTGTTAGACTTTCTGACCGGATGATGGGGGGTATAATGATCAGAAAGAACAGAGGAGTCCAGCATTAAAACTGCTGGCTGGGTGTCCAGCTATAGGGGAAGATCGTATGTATGTTGACGGACTGCTGGGCTCACTAACAGATCTCCGGGACTGAGAGGGTACAGACTAGCTATTAGGAAACCTTCAAAGGCTCCCTGCTGCTGAGCACACTGATTCTATCCTCCTGAGTTTGGCATTCAGTACCTTCAAAAAGCTAGCCCAACCAATGGGGCGCCTGGGTGGCTCAGTCGGTTGGGTGTCTGACTTTGGCTCAGGTCATGATCTCGTGGTTTGTGGGTTTGAGGCCCCGCATCGGGCTCTGGGCTGACAGCTCAGAGCCTGGAGTCTATTTCGGATGCTGCATCTCCCTCTCTCTCTGCCCCTCCGCCGCTCACGCTCTGTCTCTCTCTCCTTCAAAAATAAATGAACATTAGAAAAAAATTTTAAAAAAAAGCTAGCCCAGACAAAGATTTTTCACCTTTTTTCTTCCTTTCTTTCTTTCTTTCTTTCAGCCAGAAAACCCATGTTGCTGTTAGGTTAAACTATTCTCTTAGCCTGTCCAGTGCTTTCCAAGCATTCCACTGATACATTCAATCTCTGAAAACATCTTTCTGCTCCATTAAAAACTTCATCCACCCTCTAAGGCATGGTTCAAGGCCATTTTTTTTTCTCAATGCCTTCTGTGATGCCATTAAAGTCATAGACATTGTATTTGTCACTTTCTCGTCCCCTATCTATTTTTTTTAATGTTTATGTATTTTTGAGAGAGAGAGAGAGAGAAAGAGCACAAGCAGGGGAGGAACACAGAAAAAGAGGGAGACACAGAATCTGAAGCATGTTTCAGGCTTTGAGCTGTCAGTGCAGAGCCTGATGTGGGGCTCGAACCCATGAGCTGTGAGTTCATGACCTGAGTCGAAGTCAGATGCTTAACAGACTGAGCCACCCAGGTGCCCCATCTATTTTTTTTTAAGTTTATTTATTTTGAGAGAGAGAATGCACACACACACACACACACACACACACACACACAGTGGGAAGATAGGGTGATTATGCCCATCCTGCCTACTTCATGGCTTGCTTTACCAGGAAGTGCTTTGTCAACTAGAAGATGCTGTACTGGTCAGAAGTGTGTATTCTCACAAGGTAACGTGTGGCTACCTTACAAAGTAGGTGTTTATTTTGGCTCCTGAGGAAGCTTAACACCCTTGAAGAAACCTAAAAAAAAAAAAAAAAAAAAAAATTTAGTGACCTCAGCTTTAAAGACAACTTGCTTCAGGGCACCTGGATGGCTTAGTCATTTACACATCCTACTTCGGCTCAGGTCACGATCTCAAAGCTCTTGAGTTCAAGCCCTGCTTTGGGCTCTGTGCTGACAGCTCAGAGACTGGAGTCTGCTTTGGGTTCTGTGCCCCTCTCTCTCTGTCGCGCTTGCAGTCTGTCTCTCTCTCTCTCAAAACTAAATAAAACATTAAAAAAAATTAAAAAGAAAGGTAACTTGCTTCACGAAAACTCTCATAAACTTGCAGAAGTCACTGCCTGCAGCTTCCAAGGACGTTGCTTTTCATTTTAAGAATTTCCAAAGAGGGCGCCTGAAAGATTGTCCCAATCTTTCAACAAGGGCCTTTCCATAGATTGTAGTGGCCCAGATATTTTGCATAAATGTTACAGTAAATTCCTCGTGTGAGGAAGGGAAATTAATTTCTATGGAATGCTGTGCAAATACGTGAGTAAGAGAGATAGAGAAAATTAGTTGTTGAAAGAAAGGGAAATAAAACACAAACACTCATTCTTTATGAAATAATTGCTATCCTGTTACCATTGTAAGAATTATATTTTGCAATACTGCTTTAGGGATGGTTTAGTCAGGGACTAGAAGTTCAATCCTATATATGGCCAACACACAGAATTATTTTAAATTCCTGCTTTTGCTTCTCAATTTTCCTTCATCACGTAGCATAATTGTGATCATTTCATGAGAGTAAAGAAAAATATTGGAGTGCCTGGGTGGCTCAGTCGGCTGAACGTCCAACTCTTGATTTCGGCTCAGGTCATGATCCCAGGGTTGTGGGATCGAGCATGAAGCCTACTTAAGATTCTCCCTCTGTCTCCCTCTCTGCCCCTTACCCCCCTCCCCCACTTGTGTTTTCTCTCTCAAAAGAAAGAAAGAAAGAAAGAAAGAAAGAAAGAAAGAAAAAAAAGAAAAAAATCTTTCCAGGTTATTAATGTTGTTTTCAAACATAATCAACACTCCTTTTCCCTTCCCTAATATACACCTTTAGTTAATACTTGACGCCTTTAAATAAAATGTTGGTACCGGTCATATAGTAAACACTCGTAAGTATTTTAGTGAGTTTGCTGAGCTAATTTTGAACATGAGCAAAAATCACACTGAAATAATCCCCTCAAAAAATCTATTTTTAAAAGTAACAAAACACCAAGATATGTGCAAAATGACACATGCACAAGGTTACTCATTGCAGTATTGTTATAACAAAAGATTGGAACTAACCTAAATGTCCATCAATAGGGGACTTGTTATATAGATTATACTCATCTATTCATTAGAATACTGTGCACAATGTGCAGTGAACTGTCCACACGGTTCTGCAAAGCCCTAAAAGATATTTTATTACATGAATAAAGCAAGAAAGAGAATAGCATACACAGTATGTCATCGTTTGTGTTTCAAAAACAACATACAGTATATCTAGATATGTGCATATGTTTTGCAAATTAAGAATCTCTGGAAAGTAAGGAAATGTAAGTGTTTGTCTCTTAGGAGGGGAACCGGACATCTGAAAACAATTTGGTGGTGGTGGTGGGGTTTATTTTTCACTCCTTAACTTTTGAATTTCTGCCACGAACATGTATAATCTGCTCCAAAAATTAAGTAAAGATCTTTAAGAAGAATTAATGGTAGCATTGGTGTTGGGAGCAGATAAGGTATGTGTACTGAACATTCGCCATGTGGGAGACACTGAGCTTACCACTCTATGTATGTTATTATTGTGTTTATTCCACACGCAGTACCATGATGGGGATTCAGTGAATTTCTCAAGGACCCACACCTAATGTGAGGGGGACGCAATGATATCCCAGTAAATTTTTTACAACCAAAACAGAGTATCGCACCACTGTGAATCTTGGTTAATATTTTAATTTATAATATTTTTTTACATTTATTTTTGAGAGACAGAGCACACGTGGGGGAGGGACAGAGAGAGAATGAGACACAGAATCTGAAGCCGGCTCCAGGCTCTGAGCTGTCAGCCCAGAGCCCGACACAGGGCTCGAACCCACAGACTGGGAGATCACGACCTGAGTCGACCTGAGCCGAAGTCGGACACTTAACCGACTGAGCCACTCCAGGCACCCCATCTTTATAACATTTTTTTTAAGTCTAGCAACTAATAAGCAATAAATCAAGCCCCAATTTGTAGTGTTTTCCCAGTTCCATAGGATATAAACTCCCTTCATGGCTGATTTCAAGGTATTGACTTACAGAATGCGGAGTTGGAAAGACATGTACAATGACACGCCATGATATAGTATTTCCATCCCATTGGCACAAGGAATAAGTAACCTCAAGAGCACAGATAATAGTTGTAAAACTGGGAAGTGGTAACTTTGGGGGTTCATTGCCTTTGTTATTCACACAAGGTATCTACTTATAACTTTATGGAATTTGTTTTGTAATAAAGTCTATGTTTAACAACTGGCTTCCAAGTTCCTGAAAATTTAACAGTTGGTTCTCATAAGCCAGTACATATCAGCCAGCACACCCCTTGGGTGGAGACAGAATTGAACCCAGATCTTCCTGCTTTCATAGACGGGGCTTTTAGTCATTCTGTCACCTTCTTCCATTTGCTGAATGGTTACTGGCCCCATTTATGTGCCAGGCTCATTGCAACTTACTGGAGATGCAGCAAAACATTGTATCTTCCCTCAAGGAGATGACCACACAGAAAGATTTTAATCAAAGAATCACAAATAAATGTAGAACTTTGCTTGTGGCAATTGGAATGGATCATCAGATCACAGGTGGATTCGGCCGAATGAGGAAGGTTAAGCAAGACATCTCTGAGGAAGGGATGATCTGGAAGGGATGATCCTATTTAGAGTTAAATAGGAAAGAAAGGAGCAGAGGACATTCCAGACAATGGGAAATGGCAGAAGCAAAGGCCCCGTGGCAGAATGAGCACGGCAAGTAGATGGTCATGAAAGACCAGTGTGGCTAAAACAGAGGGACAAATGGGAGCTGGTGAGGGGTGGGGGTGAGGATGGGATAAGTTACAGCAGCTGGTAGGGGGCAGACTACATAAAACCCTGCAGACCTTGTTAAGAAGGGTTTTCTTTAAAAGTCACGGGAGGCCAGGTCTACTGGTCTACTGTCTACTGTCTGCGATCTACTGTCTACGGTCTACTCTGACTGTCTACACAAAGTGACTTCCTGGTAGTGGTTGACAAGTCGAGGTGATAGTACTGTCATGAAGAAATTTGTATTTTGGTAAAGTTTATTTTATTTATTTTTGGGAGAGCGTGAGTGAACGAGAGAGAGCCCACACATGAGTGGGAGCGGGGCAGAGAGAGGGAGAGAGAGAATCCCAAGCAGGCTTCACACTGTTAGTGCAAAGTCCTGATACGGGGCTCGACCTCACAAACCATGAGATCGTGACTTGAGCCAAAATCGAGAGTCAGAAGCTTAACTGACTGAGCCACCCAGGCGCCCCAGAAATTTGTATTTTGAAAGCATTCATGTCCTGCCTTGTGGAGGATAAATTGGAGCCAGACTTGAAGGGAATCCAGTAAGGAGTCCCTTCTGTAATCCAGGTGAGAAATACAGGTGTCTTGGAACACAGTAGTGTCAGTAGGGATAGAGAGAAATATAAATATTTGAAGGAAGCTTGGGAGGTGAGACGATTAAGGCTGGTGATGGTTTACAACTCAAAGTGGCCTAAGTTGGGAAAATGGGTGACAAGATCTTTGTCTTGCTAGTGCCACTCAATGAGACTGTGATTTAGGGGAAACCCAGTTTTGAACGTTTGGATGTATAATCCTGAATTCAATGTTGGGTATGTTGAGTTTGAGATATTTTTGCAGCTTCCAGGAGACTGTGGATACACACTAGAATTATCCACAATTAGGAGACAGAGGAAACCTTGTGTGTAAGTGACGATACTGGAAAGAAAGGGCCTAGAACTGGAACAGGGCAGACACAGGACAACGTCATGTTTCTCTTCCGTGAGAGATTGGTGTCTGTCACTGTGAAGATCATTTTAAGTAAAGTACCTTATTTCATCCTCACGACAGCTCATATACTAATTACCACTCTTTCCTCTTTTAACGAAAGCGAAAACAAGCTTGGAAAGAGCATCAACTTGCCCAAGGTTGCACAACTACAGACTGGCAAAGCTTGGAGTCTGATCTAGATTTATCTGCTATAAAATCTCTACTCTGACCGTCTACACAAAGTGACCTCCTGGTTGTTTGTTGACGAGCCTTCCTTGAGTCTAAGACTGTGCTTTATTCTCTGAAAGGACTCTCAGCACTTTGTTCAAAAAAATTTTTTTTTCTTTTTAAGTTAAAGAATGTATGTCCAACTTCTGGTCACTGTGACTGTGCAGAGGCCCAAGAAATGGAGGGTTTGGATTAACCAGGAATAGCAGCAGTTGTTGGTGAGTGTCTGCTATGGCTTTAAATACATTTTCTAAAGTTCTTATGATCTTGTTAGGTATAGTCTTAGATTGTTCAGGTTGCTATACCAAAATACTACAGATTGGGTGGCTTGTAAACAGCAGAAACGTATTGCTCACAGTTGTAGAGCCTGGAAGTCTGAGACCAGGGTGCCAGAATGGTTGGGTGAGGGTCTTCTTCCGGGTCATGGATGTCTTGGTGTATCCTCATGTGGCAGAAGGGCCAAGTTAGCTCTCTAAAGTCTCTTCCATTAGGGCATTAATCCAAATCATGAGGACTTCACCCTCAAGACCTAATCAGCTCCCAAAGACTCTACCTCCAAAAGCCATTACTTTGGGGACACGGATTCTAACATATGACTTTGGGGATACAAGCATACAGACTAGCAGGTGTCACTAGACCCAACCCCCATATGAGGAAGATGGAGGCTCTTCGGGGTCCATCTTAACCTTGCAGGTGACCAGAAGAGATTCCCGTCGTGTCTCTGATCACCTCTGCTGCTCCAAGCTACTGCCCTCCTCAATGTCCTATAGACTGTACCTGAGGAATGTGAGAAAAGTACAACCTCTTTGTCACTGTTGTCTTTTCACTCCCTTACCTGCCAATCTGCCATGTTACCTAGAATAAAACTAAGCACATAAATCCCACCACCTTTGTTGGCTCCTTCCCCTGGAGCTGTTCACAAGAGAGAATCCACACGGGGCAAGTGGCTGGATGGGAAAGTTGGGGAGAGAAGCTCAGAGCCCACGGAAGGCCCAAACTGGAAGGTCAGGCTCCTAATAACACGATACGGGGTTAAAAACACAAACCACAATGTGATATTGACTGTGTTCATATTTTTCTTTCATTAGAATTATTCTACTTCATGAGTACTATGGGAATGGATCTTGTAACCTGGAGTGTGTTCAGGGTGCTCCCAGGGAGTCTGAGATCTACTAATTCATCATAAAAGCAACTGCATATAGCGTTTGTAATAAAAAGCTAAAAACACGTTTTTATTTCTCTTCTGGGAGAACACAAAGCACTTACCTAAACTGGTTGTTAAAGTTAAAAAAATAGCGTGATTTTTGTTTACTGAGTAAATATTATTTTCCTGCTTCTGCAAATTCGTTCCAACAGGTTTCTCCATTTAGAAGTTCTCTTCGCCTCCACTCTCCAGCTTGTGGCAGGGTTGGGGGAGGCCCTGAGTATGACCCATGCTAGGGAATTGCAGCAATGTCTGACAGAGGATTTTTTTTTTTTGAGAGAGAGAGAGAGAGAGAATGAGCAGGGGTGGGGCAGAGAGAGAGGGAGACAGAGGATCTGAAGCAGGCTCTGCACTGACAATAGTGAGCCCGACGCAGGACTTGAACCCACAAACTGTGAGATCATGACCTGAGCCAAAGTCGGACACTCAACCAACTGAGCCACCCAGGTGCCCTGATACAGGGTTGTTTTTTACTGCAACTGCTGAGCAAATGAAAACTTGTTCTCCTGCTCCTTATGAGCAAGAAGTCAGGTCTGAGAAGTACAGAAGAAAGCAAATGAATGAATGGCAGATCAAGTCAAAGGCCAAGTAGGCAAGTGCTGCATCTGAGAACGAGCCTCATGGATAGACCAGTTCTGAAGAAAATAGTGTTCAGGAGAATAGAACCCTTGGTGTGCAGGATGTATCCTGTGGGCTTGAGAAGGTATTTGTATGGACTGGGTAGGCTGAGACTGAGTCTTGCCTCAGAACAGCCATTAGAATTGGAATAGCAAAAACTACCTGACACGGTGTCCTCCCATTCTTTTTCTGTGTCTCGAATATCTTTGTAGTCAGTTGAGGCTTTCTGAGTAGACACCCATAAATTCTTTCAGTCATGCAGAAAGTATTTACATTCTACTTGTGAAACTGTATTCAGTAGTATGGCCCGGACAGTGTTTTCTCACTGATGGTTGAATAAAAAAGAAAGAGTTCTAATGGATATTTTATGTGTGATTTCTTACATCTTCGCAAGTCAGGAATGCAGATAGGACATATGATTTGGCTGTGATGAGCACAGGTCCTAGGATCAACTAATCTGCTCTGATGCCCCCAGTCAAGTGCTCAGGTAAGTCTCAAAGCCTCAACTTTGGCTGCCAATCCATAGGGTCGTTGAAGGGCTAAGTGAAGTGGAACTTGGACGTATTTTACCAGTTACAGATTCCATGAATTTTAGGTTCATTGTTATCCATCTAGGACTCCAGGCTAGGTCTTTGAAAACGTAGAGCTAAAAGTGCAGAATTAATCCTTCCCTTTTTCTGTTTATGAGGTAAGGGTGCATTTATTCAACGTCATTTGAGGAGAGAATATACGGCTTTCTGGGTCATCGTCACATGATCTCTCTGGAAAACGTTTCCCCCATTACAATGACGTAATTAGATTTTGTCTTTGAAAATCTACATGACTGATTCCCATATTTGATTTTAGTTTCTTTATAAAATTCTATTAATTTATACTCAATTCGAAACTCATGGATGCACTCTGAGTGGATGTAACATAGGAACAATGTGTGCTCTTTCCTCTTACGGGAACAATCCCCATACCCTGCTTGAATTTTGTTCCTTCTGTATCAGTGTGTGGCTCACCAGATCTATTTTTATTCAGTAAATATTTACTGAGTGCTCATCACGTTCTGCCTCTGTTAGGTACTGAAGAAAATCATGGAACGGTTACCAGACTTGGCATATAAAAATATTGTAGGGGACACAATTATATTTAAAAAAAGAACATGTTATTTATTTGAAATTCAAATCTACCTGGGCCCTGCTTCTTATCTGGTAACTCTTAGTGATGGTGTTTGTTTTCACATGGTTTTTCACAGAGTGGGGAAAACAGTCTAGAGTTCCTCAGGTGATCGCCACGCAGTGTGGTGGGAGATGTGAGACAGTTCAGGGGAAGAAAGGTAGCCCAGAAGAAGGGGCATCTAAGCTGGGCTGTGAAAGATGAATAGGAGTTAGCTCAGCAGGTGCTCTGCTTGAGAAAATCTTCAGGCAGAGGGGTCAGCCCATTGGAAGGGTCTGAGGCAGAGACCCGCTTAAGGAGTTTGTCAGACTGCTGCACAATTTAATAATTCACATATACCGATATAAGAGAAGTGGTGGGAGGGAAGGGGTTCCTCGTGAGGATCCAATGCACCTCTAGTCCTTGATTCCTGAATTCTCACCCTATTCTCCCAGCCATCTCCTTTTAGTTAAGCTAGCCTAAATGCATTTTAATTATTTACAAATAATAATAGCCTTGATTAAAACAAATAAATCCTAAAGGAGTGAGCATAAGTGGGGGCTCTGGTCTTTCTTTTTTGGGATGGTGCAGGGGTCAGTAGTTAGATTATATAGTTGACTTTTGATGAGAAAATCTCATGCTGCCAAGGTTCCCTTGAAAAATCTCTTAGACTGCCCACCAAGGCTTACGTTGAGAAGCATTCAACAGGGAGACAGGCCAAGAGGAGAGGCACTGTTTCCCTCATGCTGGTCCCTGGGCCTGGTCTCTGTCACCTGAACGGCAGATGACTAGCAGCTCTCACTCTTACTCCTTCTGTTAGATAAGTTTGTGTGTTGCTGAATTTGCGTTGGATATATTTGTGTAAGTGGAATGAGAATTCCCTGATGGTGGATGAAGATTATTGTGGTCACCATAGAAACAGAATGGGCTCCCATACACACCCAAAGCTTGGTTCTGATGTCAAGACTGACAATGACATGCATGAACCAGGTGGGTATGAAAAGGTTTATGACTCACACAGTAAGGCTTTCTGGGGAAAGTGGGACATGCTCCCACGCAAGTCTGAAATGGCCTCAGAGAGCAGTGTCTTGGCTCTTATAGTGGATAGAAGGTAGGGCTGGTGAGGGTTCCTGGGCACAGCCAGGGCTCGTGTAATTTGAACTTTCTGGAATCAAAGGAGGGAGCATCGAGCCTTGCTTATCAGCTTGTCTAGTTAAGGGGCAAGAGGGGAAGAGGGAGGATTAGGGCTTGAAAGTTGACCGCAAACAAAAAAAGTGGAGTCATGGCACAAGAACAGACACTCAGATCTGTGGAAGAGAATAGAGAACCCAGAAATGGACCCACAAATGTATGGCCAACTAATCTTTGACAAAGCAGGAAAGAATATCCAATGGAATAAAGACAGTCTCTTCAGCAAATGGTGCTAGGAAAACCGGTCAGCGACATGCAGAAAAATGAACCTGGACCACTCTCTTACACCATACACAAAAATAAACTCAAAATGGATGAAAGACCTCAATGGAAGATGGGAAGCCATCAAAATCCTTGAGAAGAAAGCAGGCAAAAACCTCTTTGACCTTGGCCGCAGTAACTTCTTACTCAGCACGTCTCTGGAGGCAAGGGAAACAAAAGCAAAAATGAACTATTGGGACCTCATCAAAATAAAAAGCTTCTGCTCAGTGAAGGAAACAATCAACAAAACTAAAAGGCAGCTGATGGAATGGGAGAAGATTTTGCAAATGACGTATCAGATAAAGGGTTAGTATCCAAAATCTATAAAGAGCTTACCAAACTCAACACCCAAAAAACAAATAATCCAGGGAAGAAATGGGCAAAAGACGTGAATAGACACTTCTCCAAAGAAGACATCCAGGTGGCCAACCGACACATGAAAAAATGCTCAACCTCACTCATCATCAGGGAAATACGAATCAAAACCACAATGAGATACCACCTGACGCCTGTCAGAATGGCCAACATGAACAACTCAGGCAACAACAGATGTTGGTGAGGATGCAGAGAAAGAGGATCTCTTTTGCATTGCTGGTGGGAATGCAAGCTGGGGCAGCCGCTCTGGAAAACAGTATAGAGGTTCCTCAAAAAACTAAAAATAGAACTATCCTATGACCCAGCAATTGCACTACTAGGTATTTATTCACGGGATACAGGTGTGCTGTTTTGAAGGGACACATGCACCCCCATGTGTATAGCAGCACTATCGACAATACCAAAGTATGGAAAGGGCCCAAATGTCCATCGATGGATGAATGGACAAAGAAGATGTGGTAAATTTATAGAATAGAGTATTACTCGGCAATCGAAAAGAATGAAATCTTGCCATTTGCAACTACGTGGATGGAACTGGAGGGTATTATGCTAAGTGAAATTAGTCAGTCAGAGAAAGACAAAAATCTTATGACTTCACTCATATGAGGACTTTAAGAGACAAAACAGATGAACATAAGGGAAGGGAAACAAAAATAATATAAAAACAGGGAGGGGGACAAAACAGAAGAGACTCATAAATATGGAGAACAAACTGAGGGTGACTGGAGGGGGTGTGGGAGGGGGGAATGGGCTAAATGGGAAAGGAGCCCTAAGGAATCTACTCCTGAAATCATTGTTGCGCTAGATGCTAACTAATTTGGATGTAAATTTTAAAACATAAAAAATAAAATAAAATAAAAAGTGGAGTCAGATCCTTTATTACAAAGCAATTTTCTGCCTCTGATTGACAACAGTTTTGTAAGTGAATGTATAACTTTACACTAACTTCTATATTAGATGCATCATACGGGGTCTGACAGGAAAGAGGTAGCACCCGCAAATAGTATAATTTGAAGGGTGTTTAGTAAAGGGCAATTAGGAAAAATGTGGGTAAGGTATAAGGAAACAACAAGGAATACTGCAATATCCCGTTGACAAATCGGTCAAAGAAATTGTTCCCTTGTTCCCCACCAACCCCCCTCCGCCCCTTCCTGGCAAGGTCCATAGGTCTTAGTATTTTACATGTTGACCTTGCCAGGAGTGGGGAGAACAGGGGAACGATTTCTTTGACTCAAATGTCATACAAAAATATCATACAAAATTTCTGGTATTTTAAATGAGCGATTTTCATTGTATGTTTAATAACAGTGATTTGGAACATGTAAAGAAACTTGTTTTATGGTTTCTTTCTTTAAAGTTGATTTATTTATTTTAGGGGCCCCTGGGTGGCTCAGTTGGTTGAGCATCTGACTTTGGATCAGGTCATGATCTCGAGGTTTGTGGGTTCGAGCCCCACATCGGGCCCTGTGCTGACAGCTGGGAGCCTGGCACCTGCTTCAGATTCTGTTTCCCTCTCTCTCTGCCCCTCCCCCACTCATGCTTGCATGTGCTCTCTCTCTCTCTCTCTCTCTCTCCCTCTCTCCCTCTCTCTCTCAAACAAACGTTTTCATTAAAAAAGAATTCTTTAATGTTTATTTGTTTTTGAGAAAGAGAGAGCATGAGTGGGGGGAGGAGCAGAGAGCGAGGGAGAGAGAGAATCCCAAGCAGGCTCTGCACTGTCAGCACGGAGCCTGAAGCAGGTCTTGAACTCAAGAACCGTGACATCATGACCTGAGCTGAAATCAAGAGTCGGGCGCTTACCTGACTGAGCCACCCGGGCGCCCTATGTTTTCTTTCTTTTAATTTAACATTAGAAGTTCAGAGAAAGCAAGAAGCCAGAGGTGACAACACGTAAACACATATGGTACCATGCACCAAAGCTGCGGACATGGCGATAGCTTAATAAATGTTTGCTCACCCAATGACTGGCAGGATAAATAGCAGAAAACCTTCTGTGAGTAATGTGATGAATCAGACTGATCGTTGCAGGGACTGCCTTACAGTAATTAAGGGATTTGTTTCTTCTCTACCGAAATTTAATTCCTTTGTCAAAGGAGCCCCTCTATCTGCCACGCACGCTTTGCTAATTAATTCCTGTATTTGGGAGCAAGTACACGCAGCCCATAAGTCCTGAGGCTATTTAGGCCATAAAGCAGTTGTTTGGTGTTGTCTACCTCGATTCCTACACTTTTCCTATAGAGTCAAAATTTAATGTCGGCACAAATTGAAAACAACATAGCAGCTTTTCTGAAATTTATTATGCATCCTAAAATGCATTTGCATTTTTGAATACTTATTTTTGGCCTCCGTTTTCACGCAATTTTGTTTATATCACTAGAAATAGGGCAATGTGACTTTGTGTTCCTTTTCTGACTCCATTCTGATGCCCAGAGGGATGAAGTCAAAATCATTAAGCAAATGGCAGAAAGCAATCAATGTTCTCAAATAAAAGGTCACACAATAAGGAAAGAAGCAAGTGAAATACAAAAAAAACCACTCATTGCTTTGGCTTGAAAATCTTCAAATCGTCATCCATCTACAAGTATAACATGAAAATGAGAGCCGTGGCCGTATTTGGTAATTATGACATTTTCATTGAGCAATGGACCATGAGTTTTTGATAGCTAACCATTTGAAAACCCCTTTGTTGAAAAAAAGAGAGAGAGAGAGAGAAAAAGAGTGGGGAAAAATTGCAGCCAGGGAGGAGCTTTCCTTTCATGTTGACCAGCAAAGATGTCACAAACTCGGAAAGCTCAGGCTTCCATCCCAGCGCATGTTAATGAAGCTAGGATTAGTGCCACAAGGGAGCAATTTTCTGGGAGCGTGTTCTGGGAACGGGGTGGGAGGAATATATGTGTAAAGGTGTGGCCCCGGAGCCAGGACCTACCTTCCAGTAGCTTCAGAACCAAGCATTTAACATCTTCCTTAGTTTTCAAGACAGCAATCAGAGGCGTAGTCGGTATGGCATTTTTACCCTCAGTCTGGCAAGCAGCCTAACTAAATGAAGCCTCTCAGTGTGCTGATGTGCATGGTACTCGATTAGTGTCAGATCAGAATGAAATAAATATATGTGGCAATGCCTTTTTCAGAGGCAGCTGCCACTGAACGTGTTGACACAAAATGTTTGCTTTCTGCTACGTACATATTGGACTCTTTAAAATGTCCTTAAGTAAAATGCCACGCTGAGTGGGCAACTGCACCCAGCGCACCTCAAATACTAACATCGCCTGGGAAATGGCACGTGATGAAGGCTCAAATATGGCGACTGCCAGTGTGGAGAATCCTCTGACGCAGAAGACTGGGGGTGATTGCAAGACCAAGTGCAGCCTGCATTTGATTTCTCCCAATAATTTTTGCATTTCTACTGGTAGGAATACTTGGGTGAAAAAGCAGAAACCCAGATTCCCAGGTTACAGTTTTAGAAAGCAATCTTCTCTTTGTACCTCAGAGAAGTAAAAATTTCCCTGATTAAGAAATACACCGTCATTTTGAGCCTGGGTGGCTCAGTAGGTTAAGCGTCCGACTTCGGCTCAGGTCATGATCTCACAGTTCGTGAGTTCGAGCCCCGCATCGGGCTCTGTGCTGATGGCTCTGTGCTGATGGCTCTGTGCTGATGGCTCGGAGCCTGGAGCCTGTTTCAGATTCTGTGTCTCCCTTTCTCTCTGCCCCTCCCCTGCTCATGCTCTGTCTCTCTCTGTCTCAAAAATAAACATTAAAAAAAATTTTTTAAGAAATACACCGTCATTGTTCACAATGCTCAGAGATATACATTGTGAACACATTTGGATGTTTTTCATTCATTTTTTCATTTTATTTCATTTCATTTCATTCATTTTTTTTCATTTTATTTTTTTTTAAGTTTATTTTTATTTTTGAGAGAGAGAGAGAGCAAGAGGGGGAGAGGCAGAGAGAGCAGGAAACCCAGAAAATTCGTATTTTTATTCTTGGTTAAAAATACAATTAGGATATTTACTATTTTATTAACTGAAAAAAAGAATAGCTCTGCTTCCTCCTCCCTCTACACACACACACACACACACACACACACACACCCCGCACAAGCAGCGGCTATAGACAATACTGTTTGGGGTAGGTTTGTGATATTGGCATCTGATAAGGCCTGACTTCAGTCTGTTCTCCATTACAGTTGACTGCTGGCTTATGCACAACAGAGGCCCGTAAAAAATTAACTCCCAATAAGAAGAGCCTATAATTTGAAGCAAGCAGATTCCTTGTTGGAATGAACTTTGACAGTTTAGATTCGGGAGATGCTATGCTGTCCTTAGGGACTGGAGGAGTCTCTCACCTTGCCATGGTCTCCTGAGAAGTTTCTGTGAACTTTTTTCCTTTCTTCTCCATCCCGATTTTACAGTGACTGTAGCCTGAATGGGAGAATCTGTCACACAGTGTGGATTAGATTTATGTAGAAAAAGGGAGAAAAACTGCAGCCATTGCTTTACTTCTTTTCTACTCTGACATTAAGGAGGAAAGACCTAAACGGTACCTGATAGAATTCGGAAAAAGCAGGACACAGAGGATCTAAAAACCGGTAAGGTATAATTATAACTTCATAATGTATCTTCTAGTTGAAAAAAATAATTGGAGCTAAAGGAAGTGTTGACTGATAAGGATTGATTACAGAGGAGGGGCCATACCTCTTTGTGTAACTGTTCTTTTTCTTTACATTATACTAAGATGTTTTAAGAACAGATAACGTTTAAATGAATTAGTATTTGGTCAATTTACTGTCCTGTAAATTGCTATGTTTTTGTCAAGAAAAAATTAAAAGTTAGTTTGGACCTACTTTTAATTTCGTCTGTTATTCACACCTGAACCTATGGATGATCTAAAAAGTCTCCACTGACACCTGCTGGTAGTCTCTGGAATTGCAGAAAGAAGGGCTACAGAGAAGCTAACTGCTGGAAGACATGACTTGCAAATTCTAATTCACGTCAATGAGCACAGTCAAGGTAAATTCTTTTCATTCCACAGCTTGCAAGATTAAGCAGTGCCTTTGTTGTTATTAAGGACACTCAACTGGTTGTTTGCAATATTTAAAAAAAATTCATGTTTATTTATTTTTGAGACGGAGATTGTGAGCAGGAAAGGGCAGAGAGAGAGAGAGAGAGGGAGACACAGAATCTGAAACAGACTCCAGGCTCCGAGCCATCAGCACAGAGCCTGCCACGGGCTCAAACTCACAAACCATGAGATCGTGACCTGAGCCAAAGTCGGATGCTTAACTGACTGAGCCACCCAGGTGCTCCTGCAATATATTTTAGTGTTTAGTCTGTGTCATGACTGTATTAGATGCTAGGGTTGTAGATATAGGGCACACAATCAAGCAACTAACATGCTACAAGGCAGAAGACAAATATTCCGTTACAGCACAGAGTGTTCATTATGATAGAGGTACAAACTGATTCTTTACATTGATTCTATAAACAAATGCTGACTGAACATCTGTATGTGCCTTGCATTACTCTAGGAGCTGTGGAACGAACAAAGATCCCTTGTATGTAATAAGCCTTGAGAAAAGAAAATCTTAATGTTGAACTTTTAGAATAGGTACAGCAGCATGGTGCACCTGGGTGGCTCAGTCGGTTAAGCATCCAACTTCAGCTCAGGTCATGATCTCACGATTCGTGAGTTTGAGCCCCACATTGGGGTCTCTGTTGTCAACACAGAGCCTGCTTCAGATCCTCTGTCCTCCCTCTCCCCTCTACCCCTTCCCTGCTCTCTCTTTCTCAAAAATAAATAACCATTTAGAATGGGCACAGCAGATCTTTAGAAGTTATTCATCTTGCTTAACTGAAACTTTATGTGTGTTGATTAACAACTCCCCATTTCCCCCTGCCATAAGCCCCAGGCAACCACTATTTCACTCTGATTCTATGAATTTGGCTGTTTTAGAGACCTCATTAAGTAGAATTATGTAACACTTGTCTTTCTGTGACTGGTTTATTTCACTTAGCACAATATCTTCAGGTTTCTTCCACGTTGTTGCATTTTGCAATTTTTTCCTTTTTTAAGGCCGAATAGTATTCCATTATATATATACCACTTTTTTTTTTTTTTTTTTTTTTTTTTACCCATTCATCTGTTGGTGGATATTTAAGTTGTTTCCACATCTTGGCTATTGTGAAAAGTGCTATAGTGAACAGAAAAGTGTTAATATCTCTTCAAGATCCTAATTTCCATTCTTTTGGACAAATACCCAGAAATGAAATTACTGGATCATATGGTAGTTTTTAATTTTTTGAGGCAATGCCATACTGTTTTCCATAGTGCAGAAAAAAAAATGATGCAATTTAACACCCTTTCATGATAAAAACTCTCAACAAACTAGGAATAGAGGAAAATTATGTCAACATAATAATGGCCATATATGACAGGCCCACAGCTTACATTGTACTCAATGGTGAAAATCTGAAAGTTTTTCCTCTAAGATCAGGAACAAGGCAAAGATGACCTATTCAACATACTAGTGGAAGTCTTAGAGCAATTTGGCATGAAATACAAAAAGAAATAAAAGGCATCCAAATAGAAAAGAAAGAAATAAAATGGGCTCCTGTTTGCAAAGGGCACGATCTTATATGTAGAAAACTCTAAGTACTCCATAACAAAACTCCTAGAATAAAGCGTTTCAGTAACGTTTTAGGATAGAAAATTAACATACAGAAATCACTAACAAAGAAATTACCAAATTTTACCAAAAACGAAATGAGGAAAACAGCCTCGTTTGCAATAGCACTGAAAAGAACAAAATACTTCATAATAAACTTAACTAAGGAGGTGGATACTTAATCTTGATTTACCGAATCTGGAAATTTGGCTTGTGAAGGAGACACGTGAAGTAATATTTGAAGGATGAATGGGAAGTAGGTCTGGGGATGAGGGATAGAGAAAGGAGCATATGCAAAGGTCCTGAAGCATAAGTAGTCAAGGAACTGAGAGAAGTTTAATGAATGGAGCATAGAGCAAGAGTTGACAAACTTGTTGTTGTTGTTGTTGTTAAGGATCAGACGGTTAATATTTGGGGTCTGTGGGCCAAGAAGCAATGGTTTAGATTCTTTAAGCAAGTGTTCTTGCTAAAAGGCTAATCATCTTGCCTTTTGTTTGTTTCTTTTTGTCCCCCGGGTCATATTTGTTGACCGCTAGTACGGTGTGAAAGGAATTTTAAGAGTCTGGGCTTATAGTAGATGAGGGAGGATAAGAGAGGCATACATTGCCAGTTGCTTTATAAATGAGGTGGAAGAGTTTAACTCTATCTAGAGGGCAGTGCAGGGCTCTCAGAAGGACTTGCATGGGAGAGGGCTTTGGAAGATCACTCAGGAATGGAATGTGTGGGCAATGTGTTGGACAGGTCAAGAGATCAGAAGACTACTGCAAGAACCCAGGCATGATAAAGACTTGATCTGGGGAACTAGCAGTTAGTTTAGGAATAGAGAATCGATTTGAAATGAAGCATAATTTATAAGAGTTGGTGACTAATTAGATGTGTGAGCTAAAGAGGAAGGAGAATTGAAATCTTTTTGGTTTGAGTAAATGATATCAGTGCTCACTCACCTAGGAGACCCAGTAGGAAAACGCTTATAGGAAAAAGCTAAATAGTAATAATTTCCATTTTTCAGTGCTCTATGTTTAAGGTTCCTATGAGCATCCAAGAAGAGCTGGCCTATAATAATGATAATAGTAATTATAATGGTAGGAAATATTTACTAAGGGCTTATCAAGTACTGTTTGTTAAGCACTGTTCTCAGTGCTTACTTGAACTAACTCATTTTTTCCTCACAACAAACCTAGAAGTAGGTATTACTATTTATTCATTCCCATTTTATAGATGAGAGAACTGAGGCACAGAAAAGTTAAGTAACCTGCCCAAGTTGGAAAATTATAACGGAGAAGACATTTGTTTAAAAGCTATCAGCATATAGATTTTGCTCAGGGTTATGGGAGTTAGTGAGAAACTCAGGGGCAGTGTAGGGAGTCAGAAAAGATGAGCTCCCCTGTGACCAAATCCTGACAAACACCAACATTTAAGAAAAGGAAGGGAGGGGCATCTGGGTGTCTCAGTTCGGTTACGTGTCCAACTCTTGATATTGGCTCAGGTCATGATCTCACGGTTCGTGGGATCAAGTCCCGAGTCAGGCTCTGCACTGACAGCACAGAGCTTGCTTGGGATTCTCTCTCTCCCCCTCTCTCTGCCCCTCCCCTGCTTGCACTCTACCTCTCAAAATAAATAATGAACATTAAAAAAAATTTTTAAAGAAAGGAAGAAAAAGTGGGACCCCAGTCTAAGATTGACCAGCTAGAGAGGTAGGAGGTACTGTAGACACCATGACAAAGGGATATTGTGAAGCGGGAAGGTACAGGAGACACACGTGCTGCTAAGTAGATAAGCTAGGAATACATGAGAAAGTTTCCTTTGGAGTCAGCCACGTACAGTTTACTAATGGCGCTATCCAAAGAAATTTCACTCGAGGTGATCAGGTCAGAGCACTACAGACTTAAAAAAAAGGTTAAAACAGGAAGTGCAGTTAGATGGGAGAAATATGACGGAGCAGAGGGAGAAATATGATGGAACAGAGCATTTATCACTAATGAAGTGATAAACCAGGAAATAGGTTAGGAGGGTGTGGTCAGAGGGTGGGTTTTCTGAATTATTATTTCAAAGACTGAGAAATCCAGGGAGATTACAAGGTCCAGGCTGTGTCCACAGGAAGGTGAGTGTCAAGTTTGTGAATGGAGGGTGTGAATCACTGGAGCTTAGAGGAACAAAATGCTGAGAAGTTAAAGTTTAGGGTGAGTCGTCTTCATAAACAGAGCAGTGGAGAAGAAGGGCTTGAACCAGGTGCTAAATAAAGTCTTTTAGGAAAAGGAGAGGAAGGGTAGATGTTAGCAAAAGGGATGGGTAAGAAAGAGGGGTCTACTTAGCTCCTTTGAGCAGGGATTATCATATGAAGATCGACGATTCATGGTCTAGATGGATAGTGCTGAGTAAGAAACATGGACAACCTCCCATCATCCTTGCAGCATATGAAATGGAGAGAAATGGGCAGCTTTTCTGTGAGAGGGTAGCAGGAGAAACACTCTTTCCTGGAGTGAGCCTTGCCTTTTTGAGGCAAGGGACAGAGTGAGATTTCGGGGAAGAACTTGAGGGCAAATATGAATCTGTTACTTCACAGGACAGAATGGATGATCTGGGGACAAAGAGTGGAGAATGAAGTTGGTTCAGTAGAAAAGAAGGGGATATACGCAAGAGGGGAGTGACATCCGAGGAGCTTAGATCTTGGGTGGTGATCAAGGAAAATGGAGATCGATGTGAAGTATAGTGAATTTGGGTAGAAAAATATCAAATAATTAGACCTGGCAGTATCCTGATGAAAGTCTTTGAGTTAGCAGTGGAGGGCCACCCAGCCTCCCGAGAGTTAACTTTAGTCCAGTTAGTTACATATCCAAGGGACTCCTCATGCTTTGGCTGGGGAGGAGGAGTCAGTAACGGGTGGGACTGAGACTTGGGAGAGGTGAATACTGTCACTGGATTGCCGAGGGGGCCCTGCAAGCCCGTTCAGCACCTTGTGCCCAGGGTGCCAGGGCAGTGCGCCCAATTCAACCGGGGAGTCAACAACGAAGCATCTGCGTCCTTGGATGTATTTCTTTCTCATAATAGTAAAGAGTTATGATTTAGTGTAGGGGCAGCTGGGTGGCTCAGCTGGTTAAGCGTCCAACTTCGGCTCAGGTCACCATCTCATGATTCGTGAGTTTGAGCCCCATGTTGGGCTGTGTGCTGACAACTCAGAGCCTGGAGCCTGCTTTGGATTCTGTGTCTCCTTCCCTCTCTGCCCCTTCTCTGCTCACACTGTGTCTCTCTCTCTCTCAAACATTAAAAAAAATATGTATATAAAAAAGAGATATGATTTAGTGTAGACCGAGAAGCAAGACGCCAAAATTGGGAATTCTCGGAGAACTCAAGACCACTAGGTCCTTCAGCATTTAATCTGCAATCTCAGTCCCTCTCAAGGATAACAAGTGCACGTCACAGCTGTCAGCTTTCCTGCACTGTGAAGCCATGGGAGTTTCAAAGTCCTGTGTTGACAGCCCAAGCAGTCCTTGGGCAGGGTTTGATTGGCCAGCTTGGCTAAGAGAAACTCCTTAGAGGGACCCTCCTTCTGGAAAGACCCTCCTTCTCCAGCCTCCTTGATCTACAGGTGCTTGACCTGGAACGGATCCTCAAAGCTGGAAGCAGAACAGTGGATGCTTTTCTAGTGCATCTCTCAAGCTCTCATTTGTATCCTTTTGGGGGCCCCCTAGAAGGCACACAAGCATCTGCATTCCCTACACTACGGAGGCAACACAATGCTTTAAAGCCTCTCAGAAAACCTACAGGACAGTTAATATGATTTAAGCCTATATTTAAATTTTATGAGACTCATTTTCAAGGCTAATAACCCAGTTTACTGTGCACAATATCAAATGCAAATTTTATTACTGACTTGGTAAAAACCAAGACGATCGTCATTAGCATATCTCCCTACATCACCCTTTTTAGCCAAAAGGTGCACCAGGAGTAACAGTGGGGGTTTTTATATGTGTTGTAAATTACAGTTACTATCTCATTAGATAAACACATTTAAAATCAGGTTATCATTCACTTATATATCAGAAAATTGTTTGTTCAATTGCAGCTAGTCTCATATTCCAACATATGGTGCATGAAATTCTTAGACTAATAAAATTTCAAGGTACAGGGAGCTGGTGTCTTGGAAAAAACTGTTTCTGCTCCACGAATGGCTCGATATAATCTGTAATTGCTTTGAAACAATTATGCAGCAGGCTGTTTTGTACTTAATAGTATTTACATCCTTGGTTTTATTAGCAACAAAATGTGAGTGGAACTTGTGAAAGAGAAATTAATTTTTCCACTAAAAGATGTAAACTTTTAAATGAAGTCTCCAGCAGATTGAGGAAACTAAAAACATGGGATCGGTTGGTTCCCGATTTTTTCACTTTCTTTTTATTGTGACGCTCCCCGTTTCTCATTAACATACCAGAAACCTTATGCAATGATAGGAAACAAAACAAACAAACAAAAAGCCTCACAACACCCAGGCTTCTAACTTAAAATTATATTTTTAAAGATGGGTGGTGTTCCAGAGCTTATAGTGCTGTTCGTATGGTCAAAAATGGATGGGAACTAGAAGGCTTCCTTTGTATTGCTTTTGCAAAGGAGAAAAGGACAGGTAAGATATATAAATGCATCTAGTCTTTTATGTAAACTCAATACTCATCTCAAAGCAAGGCAAAAAAAAAAACCCCACCAATATTCTTTGGACCTATTCCCCTTATGGGCAACACACAAAATAATCATCTTTTGTGTTAAATCATTTCTGTGACGTTCATGGAGTCTTGGAACCGTCTTGGCCATGCTGCACGTTAGAAGGAGCTATGAACTTTGGCTCACTCGTCTGTCTGTACAATGAGGACACTCATACGAAACTCATTGAGTTTCCGTGAGAATTAAATTAGCTGCAGTAAAAACCAGAGAGCTTTCTAAGTGCTAATGCACCGTGTGCATGTCAGTCACCACAAATGATTCTTGATTTGTTGTTCTGAAGGCTTGTCCAGGCTAGCAAGGAAGCACAGTACTTCGGGGTCTCTTTGCAGGTAGATCTTTATCTTTGCCCCATGATGTATCTCTGGACATTTGTTAATGTGGCACAAGGTGCCATTTTGACTCTTCCATCTGTATTTACACGTTTGGTCCATCAATACATTCTCTAACATGATAGCATTCATACTAATGAGAATATGAACTTACTTTAATAACTTATTTTTTCTTATGTATAATGCATGCTCATTGTAGGAAACGTAGGCAGTAGGAAACAAAGGAAAAAAATCATTTCCAATTCCACATCCCAATGTTCTTTTGAAATATTTGATATAGTTTGACATTTTCATTGCTTTATATATAATAATACATATATGCTCATGTTTTATATAATTAAAATCACACTCTACTTGGTAATCTATCTTGCCATTTTCACTTAACATTATATAATGAACATTTTGACATGCTATCTGAAATTGTTGGACAAGATTACTTTTAACAACTATGTACAATGAATAAGGTATAAAAAGTGGCCTCAAATTTTTTGCTGTTACATTGACACTCATGTAATACAAAGGTAATTAGTTAGAAATTTTCAATATTAAAATTTTACTACGAGAATGTTTAGAGACTATCTTTTAAGATGCCCACTCTCGCGAGTCGATTATTTTGTGTATTTGTCAAAAAATATATATAAGTCACATTTGGAAAGTCTCAAGGCCAGACCACCTCTACCCAGGTAGGTGTCTTTTTGAGGGGTGTAATCTTCAGAGGGCCAATTTGGAAGGTGATGAATAGAGAGGCACACTAACCAAGCTGGTAAAATTAACCACATCCACCCCAGCTGACCATGGGACAACAGAAGCTGCTGCAAAACTCTTCAAACATCCATCTCATGCTTGGTAAATGAGATAAGACTTGAAGCTTTTGGTTTTCTTTCTATTGCCCAAAACTTATTCCGCCAGGACTGAATTTTTCAATCTGAAATAACCCTGAGGCTAATACTAAGACACTTGGGTAGACGTAGTCCGTTGCCTAAAAATATGCGGTTAGAAAAACAGAAACGTTTGATGGTTTATCTGCATTTTAATTAAGAACAGAGAATCTTGCACGTCATGTGTTATACAAAGACGCAAACACCTTTTTCTTAATTATGAAGAGATTAATCTCATTTTTCTAATTGTAACGAGAGTCACTATTTAAACAGCTAATGCAGGTGAAAACAACGGTAAGGGGCACCAAAGGTCCCCAAAGTTAAATGAAGTCTTATTTCCAGACTTCTAGTCCTGACCTAGGTACATGCTTTCTGCCTTTTAGCATGATTTATACTTCGATTTTTTTAAAAAATGAGATCTTTTTACTCTAAATTCAGGTCTTCTCGGTGTCTTTGTTGCTCCTTATGTGTAACTACAGCTTCTTTATAGGTGCTACTGATTCGTCACCAAGCTATTGTTTGATATGTCACTCATACGCTGCCATAAACCACCTGCACGTATATTTATATATGTGAAAATCATGATCAGTTAGTGACCTGGTAAGCTTCAACGGAACAACTTCCAGAGAGAATAACTGAAACACCAGAAAACTTTCTTTTACTAATTAATAGAACGCAACCTAATTAATATTAGCCAGTTAGAGTTTTTACAAAGATGCCAAATAGAACTAAGTATTTTTTACCAACCCTTTGATTATGAGATATGTCATACGGTTCTTATTAGCCGCCGCACAAACATATTTCACCATTTTAGTACCAAAAGAGCCTTCAATATTAACAGAACGATTCTCCCGTTACATTATGGGGATGGAGGGCAGGTAAATGTTTAACAACTAGTACTCTGAGCGGGTGGTGGAGGGAAAGGCCTGATTTTTAGTGTCTGATGACTTATGTGTAACTCTTCAGCCAGGGCTGGTTCAAGTTACCCAATTGACTTCACTGGATGTGAAATTGGGAAGACTTTCAAAGTCCCTTCAAGCCAGTTTAGGCCGGCTCCAGAAGCCACTGCATTATGCATTTGACATAGTCTGAACAAAAAAAAAAAAAAAAAAAGGAAAAGAAAAAGAAAGAGAGAGACAATGAGAGAAAGAAAAACCTTCTGGTTTTGGTTCATTTACATTCACTCCATTACTTAGACCCCAAATAAGCTCTCATTTGCTTTAATGATCTCATACCTACTTAAAAACTTGCATTAAAAAGCAGCTCATCTGAAAGGGCTTTCTTACATCTCCAAGGGCAACCCCCGTGATGAGCTCCCCCCAGAAAGTGTGATCTGATCATGTATGAGATTTTACAGTTTGCAGAAGGGGGAAACTCAGGATCATCCTGGAAACTCAAATGCACTGTGAAAATGAACAGGAAAGCAGGTTCTGTTTGTTCTTCTATCGTGTCTGTGGTTTCCAGAAAATTTTTCCAATTGATTTGCACTTACTAACCAAATGACTTTTTTGTACCTCTTTTCAAGGGGCAGGCACAGCAGCAGGGTCACTTCGGGAAACACAGTTGCATTGAAGCTACTGCCCCGTCTCTTCCCGGCAGCCTCCCTCCCCTACGAGGCTTCTCTTCTTCACTTGGGAAAAGCAGAGCCTGAATTCTCTGTGTCTTTGCCGGGATGACGGTCAGGTCCCTGGATGGTGACGTCAGTGCCCACATTACTGTTGGGAACTGTCCCGAGCCATGCAACGTTGTGGGTGTGTGCATGTGAATCTACACTCATGTGCATAGCGTGTGTGTATTCATACTTTTGGCCAATGGGCAGAAGATCTGACTTAGATACAAACAAATGCAATTTTAATACATATATATAAAATCACATATATATGAATATATATAAACAAATACAATTACATATGATTATACAATTTTCATGTATATATAATTTTATATATACTTTTCAATACAATTTGGTATGAAATTTCATGTAATTTTTGTAGATACACACAGACATATGTATGTGTAATATATGTATTGACAGAGGAATCGTTTGCATTCTTTTTTTTCCATGTTCGATGGGCAAAGGAGAGAAAATTATCTGAACCAGAGACTTTGAAATTGAAGCTCATTTGCAACGGTTAATTCCTCCTCCGGATGGCCTCCTGGGATGTATTCTATGCCCAGTGACGCCCCACCCAGTTCACTGTGGCTTTTCAGGGGGAAGCCACAGCCCCTGTTTCTGTCCCACCCGTGTCCATCTGAATTGTTGCTATCGTGTCTCACACATGAGACAGGCCTCTTTCCAAGAGGAAGCTGACTGTCTTTCCCTCCTCAGTTCCTGCTTTTGAGATCTTAGTGTCTCTCTGTTTCACTTTCCACTGCCTTTATTTTGTTTCCCTCTTTATAGTATTCTCTGCATCCACCTTTTTGTAATCTCTTTGCTTTTTTTTTCTTTTTTCCCTTTTAAAGATCACTCTTCCATCCTCTGAATTCTTACAGATTTATGATTTATTAAATCATGTTTAAGTGAATTTTATCTATTTTTGAGAGAGAGAGCATGGGAAGGGCAGAAAGAGGCACAGAGAGAGAATCTCAGGCGGGCTCCAGTATGGAGCCCGATGCAGGGCTTGAACCCATGAACCGTGAGATCGCGACCTGAGCTGAAATCAAGAGTCAGAAGCTTAACCGACTGAGCCACCCGGGCGTCCCTAGATTTATGTTTTTTATCCCTACACAACTGGTGTTCAGTTTTTAACCATTAACCTGTAATGTCATTGACTTTAAATTTTCACTGCATTTTGGCCTTATAGCTCAATCTTTCATCTTTTATACTTTCAACTTTTTATCTCATTGACTTTTGTATTTGCTTTTCAATCTCATCAATTTTATTTTACTTTTTAGACTCAACCTTTATCTTGGAGAGATTTTAACAACAACGACAGCAACAACAAAAGCCTTATTCTTTTTCATTTTATGATTTGTTTTTATGGTGGCAAGAAAGAGGTATGGGTACAGGGATATGGGAAATGTTGAGCATCCACAGGCCAAACAGAGGAGGCTGTGACTTCCTCCCTTAGGCTGCCCCTGGAGCCTAGCCAGCTAAGTAAGTTTGGCTGGTAGGACTGGGAAACACAGATTAAATGTGTGCAGGGTTAGAATAGAGTCTACAGAAAGAGCATATTTGATCTATTGATGTGGTATTTCTTCCCCTTGTATCTTAAAGGAGGGGTCAGCAAACTTTGGCTGCTGGACCAAACCTAGCCCCACCCTCTGTTTTTGTAAGGAAAGTTTTCCTGGAACACCCAAATGCATGCCCCTTGGCTCACCTGTTGTCTGTGTCTGCTTTTGTGCAGCAACAACAGAGTTGAGTAGTTGCAACAGATTAAAATATTAGCTCTCTGGCAACTTACAGGAAAAGTGGCAGACCCCTATATAAAACCATGCAGTCATTGTCTGAGTGCCATCCATAGTTGGCTTCAGAGACAGGCAATTAATAAATGGGGTCTGTGAATTCCAAGACTTCACTGCCAGGTGGGATACAGAAAACTAAACACGCATGTGTGACGCAGGGGGCTGTGTGAAAAGGACCGCGGGTCTTGGGGGTCAGAAAAGTCATTTCAGGGGAGAAGACTTCTAGGTTGAGACCTACAGGTAACTGGAGGTAGGCAAAATGCTGGGAGTGGATGTGGTTGATGTAGATCCTTCTGGGTACAGAAATCACACGTGCTGTGGCCCGGAGACAAAAAGAATGTGGCCTGTTGGAAGAAGTGAGAAAAACTCAGTTTTGCTGAAGCACAGAGTGTGGGAAGGAAGAGAATAAGGCCGGAGTGGTGCCCCAGCTTGAGGAGTGAGGGCCTTAACAGCTAAGGTGAGGAATGTAGATATTATTCTGAGGAAAATGGGGAGCCACTGAAGGTATTGAAACAGAAAACTTAAACAAAATAAATAAATAAAGCAAAAACAAGAGTGACAAAATGGGATTTCCATTTTAGGTGTCACATGAACAGGAAAATAATATGTTGTACGTATTGCAAACGACCTGAGAGGAGGTACCTGTGTTACAAGATGGCCTTGAGTGATGCTTCACGGGAAGGTGGCACTCCAAGGATGTGGTGCTCAGCAGCCAAGCTCCAGAGAAGAGATTGTTCAAAACCATTCTGCATAAGACAATATGAAAGACTTGCCTGTTGCCTGGGGGTGGGGTGGAGAAGAGAGTGGGTAGTAGTGAAAATAAGGGAAGTTGAAGAGAGGAGAGGAACTGAATCCTAGAATTAGATGAGGTTCCACCAATGGACCAAGGCCAGGCAAGACTCCCCAGTTGGGTCACCAGAGGACATCTCAAGCCTTCTCAGGTTGAACTTCCATATGAAGTTGTTGGCATTTCTGTGTGGTAAACTCCTCCCTTCTCTTTCCTCTCTCCAGTCTGCAGTAAAATCTACTATGGGAAGATTTACTTTACGAGGAAAAGGCCAAATTTTATCACTAGCTTGACTCAGCACAGCATGAGAAAGTAAGCCGAGAGGCAGAGGAGGCCATGAGAATATAAGCCTCTTGGGCACACGATTTTTCTGGGCTGGAGATGTAGATTTGGGAACCAATGGATGGATAAATAGATAGATGATAGATAAATGATAGGAAAGAAAGAAGAAAGGAAGAGAGGAAGGAAGGAAGAGAAAGAAAGACGGAGAGAGAAGGGAAGGAAGAAAGGAGGAAAGAAATGCATGGAGTAAATGGGATGCTTTATATCAAGCACGCAAAGTAAGAAGAAAAGGACAAAATCTGAAGGAAACCTAATATTTAAGAGGAGAGTGGGGAGAACTTTCAAATGAGAATGAGAAGTAACAATCAAAGAAGTGGGAGGAAAACCAAGAGGTTGTGAATTTTGGAAGTAGAAGGAAAAAACTTTCCATTGGGGCCTTTTGCTTGGGAACACCACCAAGGGAGGGCTCTGTCCCCATGAAGGACCTGCTGTCAGAATTCCTTTGACTCCCCTTACCAGAGCTGGGATGTGCTATTAAGCTTAGCCCTTTCCTGACAAAGGAACTGAAACTTAATACCTCCATCCAGTTCCAGATTCTGCCTTCTCCAGCAAGAGCCCTTGTAAATTTAATTGTTGCCCTTGTCGTGAAGCCCCTCCTTCAGGACACCGCAGGACAGCAAAGTCCGCAGATACCCCTAATTCCAGATTCAGGTGGAAAACAGCCTACTCTGAGCCTGATAAAATTTATTTCGGCAAGTTCAGGCTTATCACTTGACTGGACCCGTATTTTGGATGATGTAGAGTCACAAGGTACAGTCACAGGTTGCAATTTAAAATGATATATATCTGGTAGTGTGTGGTATTTGTACTTTTCCAGCTCTGCGAAGCAATGCATACTTTCCCTTGATTTTGAGCATCCAGATCATTTATTCATTGGGAACTCTTCCATCATATAATCTGGCCCTGCTTTCTTATTGGAAAGTTCAATACAACGGTAAATAAAGTAAGCATACTCATGACCATCACTGATGTCACTAGTCTTGCCACCAAAACAATTCTGGCACCACTTAGAATAGAGATCTCTCATCTTTGTTGATTTCATTAATTCTTCACACATAGTGTTATAGTTTGTACCTGGAGTGAAGCTTCTCCATTTAAAAAGGAAGCAGCTCTTTTCTTTTTTGTTTGTTTTTGGAAACAGGTACTTTCCTATATACCTGGTGAAATACAAATTCTGCAAAACAATTTGGCAGAACAGAAAAAAAAAGATCTTTAAATTGCTTATTCTCTTTGACCTAGTAATTCATTTCTAGAATTCTTCAGGATCTCTCCTAAGGAAACAATCAGGAGCACAGTTACGTTTTTACGTACAAAAATAGCCAAAACATTACTTATAAGTAATGATAGTTGGAAACAACCTCAATTTTCAACAGAGGGAAATGACAAAATAAATTATGGTCTGTGTGTATGATAGATTATTTTGTACCCATGATAAATGTTTTCAAAGATAATCACATACAATATGCTTTGTAGAAATGATAGCAAGCAAAAACACATAATACCATGTTTTATGGGCTCTAAAATTTCATTGATGGTAAGAATAGCCAGGGGAGGTCCTAAGAAATGTGCATTATGAGCATCAGTCACCGCTCTTAAGAGAAAAAAATGGTCACCATCCAATCGATTTCTTTTTGACTTTTACCACTATCCCATTACAGCCTTTCATCAACTTCTCGCAAAGCCTTCTTCCTGTGTCTGCGAGTTAGACCTTCCTCGAAACATTTCAGGGCATCTGAAGACTTTAGCCTCACTGCTTTATGCTCGTGGGATTCCATAACAGCACCCATAACCATGCCTTCATTGGACAGTGTCTGTTGTGCGCCACACTCCCAGACTGTCCTGGGACAGAAGTGTGGTTAAAACCGGGAATAAGACTGACCGGTCTCTTTCTTGAGCTTTCCAATCAAGGTGGAAAAGACGAGAGCCTTGCTCTCTAATGGCTGACAATTTCAATGAAAAGACAGATAAAACCCAGCTAAATTACAACGCAATTACAATGTGATTAAGAAACAATAAAAGTGCCATAAAAAGCACATGTCACAGGAATTCGATGAAGGGGAAGGTTAGCGTGGATTAAAGTAACCTGAGATGGGTTCACTGATTCAGTGGCATTTGAGTGAACCATACAGGATGCATAGAGACTCCTATTTAGAGAGAGGAAAAGAGAAGGACGTTGCAGTTTGGGGAACAACAAAAAGAAGGACCTACAGACAGAAATTTGAGACCTGGGCACTCTTCAGCTTTGGTCGTTTAAGCCAAGATTCACCTTCATTCCCTGTAGACTGAGATGCCGGTGGAATGGGGTCAACGAATTTGTTGCCCTGTTCAACGTAGCATGAATTCCTAACCTTTTTGACCAAACTTTCACACTTATAAGGAGTGAAATTTCCAGATTCTAGGAGATAGGTAGCATCATTTTTGAGATTTGCCCAAGGTTTTCACTCCCATCACCCTTCGCTGGGCCTTCACCGGGAACCTCCGCGGTGAAGCTGGGGCCATGGATCGCGAGGAAGCTAACATTTAGTGAGTGTTTTAATCCTGCAAGGACCCTGCCAGGGATTGTTGGTCTCACTGCTCCCCCTTTTCAGGACGTTGAGATCAGGAAAAAATAAGTTGTCAACCACTACATGGTGGAGCTAGGTCTCAAACTTAGTCTGGTTCGGGAATTGGTTCGCAGGGATTTCTGTACAGAGCTGGACGTGAGACAAATACTCTACTCATCCTGGGTCCTCTTTCCTGCATGATGTATTTTTTTTTCTATTTCATTTTTGTATTTTTATAAAGAATACTTTTTCATAAATATACAGTTAATTTTAACTTTTAATATATATACAAAATGTTTTACTATATGTGAACTGATCGATTAATTTTTCCAAACTGCATACCTATGTAACACAGGCAACCAGCAAGCATTTAGAAGAAACAAAATGACTAAGGTCCTAGAAATGGTCCTTGTGCATCCTTCCAGACTACACCTACCCAAGGAGAACCACGAATGTGACTTCTAAGAGCATAAATGAGTTATTTTTTTTTAAGTTTACTTATTTTAAGAGAGAGAGAGAGCGCGCGCGCACATTCAGACGATGGGGATGGGGCAGGGAGCGGTGGAGACAGAATACCAAGCAGGCTCTGTGCTGACAGTACAGAACTTGGACCCAGGAAGAGTGAAATCATGACCTGAGCTGCAATGGGGAACCAGATGCTTAACCCACTGAGCCACCCAGGCGCTCCAAGCATAAGTGAGTTTTGTCTGTTTTTGTACGTTGTGTAATTTCAAGTCATACAATATATAATCTTGTGCCTGACTTCTTTTGCTCCATTAAATCTATAAATTTCCTTTTAAGCACTGCTTGAGCTGCATCCTTCAAATTTTAAGATGATATGTTTTCATTAGCCTTTAGCTAGAAAATGTCCAAAATTTCCCTTGCGATTTCTTCCTTGACCCATGAGTAATTTAGAAATACATTCGATAGTTTTCAAATATTTGGGGGTTTTGCATATATCTTTTGATCACTGATTTCTAATTTAATTCCATTGTGGTCACAAAACATGCCTGGTATCATTTGTATCTTTTTAAATTTATTGTGACTTGTTTTACGAACCAGAATATGGTCTATCTTGGTGAATGTTCCATGTATACTTGAAAAAAATGTATATCCTGCAGTGGTTGAAAGAAGTGTTCTAGCAATGCTCATTTGGGAAGACTGGTTGATAGTCATCCAAATATTTTATATCCTAGCTGATTTTTTTTTTTGTCTACTTGTTCAAGCAATTACTGAAAGAGAAATGCACTGTGATTGTTGATTTGTCTCATACTCTTTTTAGCTTTTGGTTTTCATTTCATTTCATGTATTTTAAAGCTCTTTTTTTTAAATGTTTATTTTTTTGAGAGAGAGAGAGCACATGTGGGAGAGAGAGAGACAGAGAGAGAGAGAGAAAGAGAGAGGGGTGAGAGGCAGTGAGAGAGAGAATCCCAAGCAGGTTCCATGGTGTCAGCAAAGAGCCTGATGTGGGGCTCAAGCTCACAAACTGTGAGATCATAACCTGAGCCCAAATCAAGAGTTGGACTCTTAACTGAGCGAGCCACCCAGGCACCCCTGAAGCTCTTTTTGTAGATGCACCCACATTTAGGATTATTGTCTTCTTGTGGAGCTAGTGTCATACCATTGTGAAATATCCTTCCTTGTCTCTCCATTTCTTGCTATGAAGTCTACTTTGATATTAATAGAGCCACTCCAGCTTTATAACCATTAGCGTTTGCATGGTATCTCTTTTGCCACCCTTTCTTCTTTATCTTTTCTGTCTTTGGCTTCATATTTAAATTGTGTCCCTTGTAGTCAACATATCACTGTGCCTTGCTTTTTTTGTTTAATTTTAAGAAGGAAGGGATTTAATATAGAGAACTATGTACGTATGAAATCATTGAAAGCAGGAATCAGAAGCCACTGTTACGTTTACTAATAGACTGCCATAGTCACAACGCAAAGGTCAGGGACACCGTGGGCACAACTGCCTCCCCACAGCCCAAGCTGGTGAGTAGGCGACAGAACACGTGGATGTCAGTCTTTAATACCTTGCTTCCAGATGTCATCACCTAACACTGACAGCAAGATGGTGTCTGACTCGACCTCAATTTCCTGATCTTGCTACGGCAGCTGTATTGCAGCGCCTACTTCCGGCGTAGAACCTGGCTGCAAGGACCTAGCTGCAAGGGAGTCTAGGAAATGTAGTTTTGACTTTCCAGTCCCTTCCATACAGAAAGGAGCCCTAGAGGGAAATGAAAAGTTTTCTCTCTAGGGGACATTGTACATTTTTTTTTTGTGCCTGGAGCATGTGTCTGCTCCCCTCAACCCCCACTCTTCCCCAGATCTGGCAGTGCTTTTCAAACTGCAGATTATCCACGAAGTGATAACGGTCATAAAATCAATAAAGTAGGTATTGACCGCAAGGAAAAATGTACGGACTAAAATGAAATAGAGTAGAATAGAAAAATTAAGTACTTTCATGAAATGTCTGTTTCGGTTTTGTGTGTGTGTGTGTGGGGGGGGGGTTGTGTGTGTACGTGTATGCGTGGCTGTGTATTGAGTTCCACTGTAGATTGTGTTTGTTACTGCAGAACACCGTCAAAAGCCTTGAAAAAAAAAATCCCTTAAGCCTATCTCCCTCTCCTGTGTGTTGCAGACAACTCCATAATTGCCTCACTTCTGGATTTTTTGTTAGTTTTTACACCATGTATAGGTTAAATGTCTGTTTCCCCACGAGACTCTACCTCCTAGAGGTCAAGGGGGGTGGTTGTCTTGTGTCCTGTGACTTTGGCATGAGGTTTCATGTCGCAGGCATTAAAGAAAGTAGACTCTAATTTTTAGAGCCGTTTTAGGTTCACAGCAAACCTGAGTAGAAGAGACAGAGATTCCCCATACAGCCCCTGGCCGCGCCCCCCGCCCCATGCACAGACTCCCCACCCCCCACCCCCATCAACATCTCACACCAGAGGGGTCCGTTTGTCACACTCCATGAACCTGCACTGACTCTTATTATCATTCAGAGTCCATGGTTTACATTAGGATTCCCTCTCGGTGTGGCACATTCTATGGGCTTTGACAAATGTATAATGACATGTACCCATGATTACAGAGCAGTTAGTTTCACTGCTCTAAATCTCCTCTGTGCTGGACCTTGCTTTTTTATCCAGTTTAATTAGGTAAAATAGACTCAGTATCTCAGATCGGGGAAACAGCCTTGTTAAAGACCCCGAGGTTGGAGGGCACTGACAAGGGGATGTTTGGAAGGTAGAAGGCCACGGAACAGGGAGAAGAGATGGCTGGAGTGGTGACAGAGCTTTGCCCAGGCCGGAGGCCAGCATGAGAGTTTTAGCCCTTTTTCCTGAGAGCAACGGGGAATCGACAAAGAATTTTAACCTAGAAATGACATGACTGAAAAGGCCTGGCTTTTCTGGTGTCTCAGCGAATGCCCAGGGCATTTAGAGAGTCTTCTCCCTGGGCTGATTGGAAATCCAGCATGTTCCTGCTCTGTGGGACCTTTGGGAATCCGATAGAGACCAATGGCTGTTCTCTGTCACGCCTCACAGAGTCACATTCTGCACGTGCACAGCTTTTACCCAGCCAGAGATCAAGAGGATGCTTTTATAGATGGCGGAGCTCCTTTTCTGCACATCGCCCTCCTTCTGATACCCTGCCTTCCCTACAAGCCACACCAGCCTCACCAGGCTCAAACCCCAATCCCTCTTGTCTGCCCAGTGAAAGTGCAGCTTTCTGACTGGCAGTTTTAAAAGGTCTTGGGGAGAGAGCTGGGTGAATGTAGAGCTCGCTTCGGGAGTTTTCTTTCTCCTAAGACTAACAACCCTGCACTGTCTGTTAATGTCTAAAACTGGATGCTTCATATACTTTGTCCACTTTGATAGCTGTTTGCTATGGAGGGGAAGCCCAATTCCCACCTTTCTATCATGGATGGAAGCAGAAAATATAATTTGGGTGGTTTTGTCTTTTTGTGGTGTGTGTGTCAGAGAGAGAGAAAGAGAGACCCGCATTCTTGCCTGTTACGGGACAGGCGAAGTGATGAAGGCTGCCCTTCCCCTAGAAGGCTGGTCTGGGCTTCAGGGGGAAATGCAACAGAGAATAAACTGTTTAGACCGGCCCTGCTCTGGGTTTAGGGCAGTGTGGGTCAGAGACCAACCTGCATCGAAATCCTTGGGCTCCAACCACCTTGCTCTACTGAATCAAAATCTCTAGGGACAGAGCCTAAAAATCTGCATTTTCATGACCCCTCTGTAATTTTATGTTCTGTAAAACTAAAGGGCCACTGCCTTATGGGGAAGGGCCTTTTCTTCTCTCTCCCCCACTTCCATATGTCAGGGGGCCCGGAACGTGATGTGGGTGGTGGGTGGTGATGGGGGCTTAGCCCTCGTTAGCCTTGGTGACTCCGCATCCATGAGATCCAGCTCAGCTCACCAGGTGCAACAGTTAGGGACAGCAAGGAACAAGGATTTACTCTGGAGTCTCAAGTGATATGTTTGTCGCATAGCTGCAATATTAGCCAGCATTCGAGAACGATAGTGTTAATCATCAGGTCCTTTCCTTTTACCCCGTATTCCTAACAAAAGATAAATGCCACAAGTAGCTAGCCTCGGTAGGACATGGTTAAGTGTCATACCACCCATAGATCTGTAAAACTTTTAGCACGCAAGTTTTTAGAAGATATTGTGTTTGTTGATTTACCTAGCAGCTAGCACAAATCTCCTTGGCTAGTGAGTAAGTAGATAACAGGGAGTGGTTAAATGTTCACATGCCACATGCTTGTTGACTTCATGCCTTCCATGTCTATTACAGAGCCTATTATGTAATTGGCATTCAACAATATTTGTTGAACAAGCAACAACTTAAAAATGACACTAAAGCATTTTTTATAAGTAGGGCTGTTCACATTGCCTATTCTAGGCATCAGAATCTTGACTCCCCAGGTAGCTTAACTCAGTTGTAGAGTGTATAGTATGCACTTAGCTAGTACAGTTCTGGCTGTAAGAACATGTTCAAACATATTTGGCCATAGAATTCCATCAGAATTACGCTCTATTGACATATAGGAGCACAAGTAAGAAGTCGTGTTGTATCATGTACGCTTAGAGTAACAACATTAGAATGGCTTACAAATAGATTGTTGTTGGAAACGATGAAAATTTATTCCATATGCTCCTTAAAAATGTATACCAAGACTGCTAGGAACACATCTGAAAAATTAAACAACTTGTGTTTTATTAAAACAAAATACGTTTAAGGTATTGGAGTCAGAGGGTTAGATACATAACCCAGAGAATACCCGAGGTGGGTAAACGGTAAATGTTAACTAGGCATCGGTGTAAAAAAAGTGAAAGCATTGATGCAGCAGGTTATCGGCTATGTAATTAGGAAATCTTTTTAATCTTAGGTTACAATAATCTATTATTTTATATATCATGAAGAAAGAACGCACCCCCCCCCAAAGTTGCTAATTAAATTACAAAGAAATGTTTTCTTATTTCCTGGTTCTTTCCACACGGTAATATGTCTATGCCAACAGGAGTATCAATGATGTAGCATTTCTTTAAAAAGTAGCTCCTTGGGGCACCTGGGTGGCTCAGTCAGTGAAGTGTCCAACTTCGGCTCAGGTCATGATCCCGCAGTTTGTGGGTTTGAGCCCCGCGTCGGGCTCTGTGCTAAAGGCTCAGAGCCTGGAGCCTGTTTCGGATTCTGTGTTTCCGCCTCTCTCTGCCCGCCCCCCACCATGCTCATGCTCTGTCTCTCAATAATAAATAAATGTTAAAAATAAATAAATAAATAAATAAATAAAAAGTAGCTCCTTTGGGAAAATAAAAACACTATTTTGAAAAGATATATGCACCCCTATGTTTATTGCAACATTAGTTACAATAGCCAGGATATGGAAGCAGCCCAAGTGTCCATCGATGGATGAATGGATAATGATGTGGTGTATATACACAGTGGAATATTACTCAGCCATAAAAAAAGATATCTTGCCATTTGCGACAACATGGATGGCCCTCGAGGGTATTATACTAAGTGATTTAAGTCCAGTGAAAGACAAATACCATATGATTTCGCTTATGTGTGGAGTCTAAAAAACAAAAGAAGTGAATAAACCAACAAAAAAGTGGAAACAGACCCATAAGTACAGAGAACGAGCTGATGGTTGCCGGAAGGGAAGGGGGTGGGGGGATGGGCAAAATGGGTGAGGGGGAGTGGGGGATGGGGGCTTCCGGTGACAGAAGGAATGAGTCACAGGCATAAAAAGTCCAGCACGGGGAATACAATCATAGTCTTGTAATAGCTTTGTCCGGCGACAGAGGGTAGCTACACCTGCCGTGAGCACGGGATGTATAGACTTGTGGAATCACTATGTTGCACACTTGAAATTAATGGAAATCGGTGTGTCAACTATACTTCAACTTAAAATGTGCTTCTTCAGGATTTTCTTCTAGGTTGCTGACACTCACCAATCAGATTTTATTTTATTTTTTTAAAGGTTATTTTTATTTATATTGAGAGAAAGACAGTGCGTGCATGCGTGAGTGAGCAGGAGAGAGGCGAGATAGAGAGAGAGAGAGAGAGAGAGAGAGAGAGAGAGAGAGAATGCCAAGTAGGCTCCATGCTCAGTGTGGGTCCCACCACAGGGCTTGATCCCATGACCCATGAGATCGTGACCTGAGCCCTTCATCAGTACTGATTTAAACAAAACAAAACAAAACAATATCCATCAGGGACGCCTGAGTGGCTCAGTCATTAAGTTTCTAATTTTGGCTCAGGTCATGATCCCACAGTTCATGAGTTGAGCCCCGCGTTGGGCTCCACACTGATGGTGCAGAGCCTGCTTGGGACTCTCTCTCTCTCTCCCTCTCTCTGCCTCTTCTGTGCTCTCTCAGTCTCTCTCTCTCTCTCTCAAAATAAATTAAAAAAAAACTTACAAAAGAAAGCAATATCTGTCAGCAGTAGCCAGTAGAAAGTTCTCCAACACTAATCAGGTGGATATTAACAACAGCTCAACCTTTTTTTTTTTAAATGTTTTTATTTATTTTTGAAGGAGAGAGAGAGACAGAGCATGAGCAGGGGGAGGAACAGAGAGAGAGGGAGGCGCAGAATACGAAGCAGGCTCCAGGCTCCGAGCTGTCAGCACAGAGCCCGATGCCGGGCTCGAACCCACGAACTGCGAGATCATGACCTGAGCCGAAGTCGGACACTTAACCAACTGAGCCACCCAGGTGCCCCAACAACAGCTCAACTCTTGAGCACCAGCAAAGCACATGACTTAAAGTGACGATAAACAGCTCTGACCAAACTGGAGCACTGCAGCCAACAACCGCTTGGCAAATGACAGCAGCCAACGGGAGATGCCTTTGATTATAACACAGATCCTAATGTCAGGGATGTTAAAATATATTTCTTTAATGTGCATGTTAGGGAAAAAAAGGTCATGTTCCAAAAAAGACTTTGGGGTCCTGGAATTTGCCCAGCAAAATGTGGGTGCTGAATGACTCATTGACAAGAAAATGATTTTTCTGTGTGTGGCTCTGAGACTGAGTTTGAGTCTCAGTTTAATCTGTGTGTTCGGTGACCTTTTTTGGGTCTCCGACCCCATCAGCGCTCTGCATAGTCTGTGGGAAGACACAGGTAATGTTCCCTATGCCTTTTGGCGTGAAAGAATGACTCCTTAATTAGTGTCTGAGCTGGAACATGTCGTGATATGGTCTCTTTGCCAGTTTGGGTGAAATTCTCTTGTTTTGTTTTGTTTGCAGTGAGTAACGCAAGCAGGAAATCTTCCTTTTGCAAAAGCTTCCCCACTCCGTGAACTATCCAGTAGCGTTGAGGGTAAATTCCTTCATACAGGACCTCTTGTTTCTAAGTGCCGAAAGGAAAATGCAAAGGAAACATGTTAAAGGCTGGTGCAGGTTCGACATAGTCGCCCAAAAGGCTTTCCTCTGCAGAGGTGGTGCTCCTGTGCCCAGATTCCCCCCCCCCCCCCCCCCCCCCCCCCCCCCCCCCCCCCCCCCCCCTCCCGGTCTGGCCCCTTCAGGCCACACCCATTTGGGAAGCAAACCACAATGAGGAAGTGATTCCGGGGTCAGCTTCCAGTCTCAACTACACAAGTGCCCTTCACGTTAGACCCCTAGATTTGGGCGGAGTTTGAATCCCGACTTCCCTTTCCAACACGTAAGCACTACTTCGGGGACTTTGAGGTTCTTTCTGCCACGTGGACTTCAGCTGATACCACCCTAACCTTTCCGTTCGATTCTAATCATGTCGATTTTGAAAAGGGAGGGCACTAGTATCTCAAGTCCTCCCCCACCGCCCAGGCTCCTGATTCCTATGCAATTTCATCTCTGTTCTCTCACGGCCAGCTGTGTTATATAGCAAGTGCTACTGTGAGAGGCAAATTTTTTTTTTAATTTTATTTAAATCCAAGTTAGTTAACATATAGTGTAATAATGGGTTCAGGAGTAGAATTTAGTGGTTCATCACTTACATATAATACCCACTGCTCATCCCAGCAAGTGCCCTCCTTAATGCCCATCACCTATTTAGCTCATCCCGCCCTCCCACTCCTCCCCTCCAGCAACCCTCAGTTTGTTCTCTGTCTTTAAGAGTCTCTTATGGTTTGGGGGTGCCTGGGTGGCTCAGTCCGTTAAGTGTCCGACTTCAGCTCACAAACTCGCCATTTGTGAGTTTGAGCCCCGTATCGGGCTCCGTGCTGACAGCTTCCCATATGTCCCTCTGTTTTGTTTCTTAAATTCCACATACAAATGAAATCATATGCTATTTATCTTTCTCTGATTGACTTATTTCGCTTAGCGTGATACATTCTAGTTCCATCCATATTGTTGCAAATGGCAAGCAAGATTTCATTCTTTTTGATTGCCCAGTAATATTCCATTGTGTATATATATACCACATCTTCTTTATCCACTTGTCAGTCAATGCTCATTTGGGCTCTTTCCATACTTTGGCTGTTGTTGACAGGACTGCTAAAAACATTGGGTTACATGTGCCCCTTCAAATCAGCATTTTTGTATCCTTTAGATAAATACCTAGCAGTGCAATTGCTGGGTCGTGGGGTGGCTCTATTTTTAATTTTTCGAGGAACCTCCATGCTGTTTTCCAGAGTAGCTACACCGGTTTGTATTCCCACCAGCCGTGCAAAAGGGTTCCACTTTCTCCACATCCTGGCCAACATCTGTTGTTTTCCTGAGTTGTTAATGTGAGAGGCAGTCTTAAATTCTATTCCTTCTTTAGCATAATTAGCACCTACCCATCCTAGAATCTATTTATATGTAATTTTATATGTAATGTAAAAGGACCTACGTGGTACATACATATACATATACATAATGTACATGTAATATGTAGTATGTAATATGTTTATACGTAATATGAATGATCAACCTGATGATCCTTCAAGGTCAGCCAGGGTGATTTGCTGTGCCCACCTTCTTGACAAAGAATTCCCAGCTAGTTTTCGCAGTACAATGTTAAGTTCTCTTTCACTGGGTGCACGTACGTGCACACACACACGCACATACGCTTATACAGAGAATGTTTTTGTCCCTCCCCATTTGCATACACATCAGATGACATGACACTTCTTGGTTAACCATAAACCTCATCAAGCATCCTCCTATGACCACAGCAGCTTTGCAGATTTTCTTTTTCTTTTTTTTTTTTACTTAATGTTTTAGGTAACTTACACGAAGTAATTATAATGCATATGTTACTAGTTAGCCCAAAATGGAGTCCAAACTTTTTAAACAACTTTTTTCACATTTATCTTTAAATTCAAGAATCAAATGAATGACAAAATATATACTTTCAGTTAACTTTGAAAGGTAGATTTTTCCTACTTTGACAGTAATGAGACAATTAAATGCTATAAAAATTCATAGTGGTACATCCATACAATGGAATATTATTTGGTAATAAAAAGAAATGATCAATTAGATCATGAAAAGACACGGAGGGAGCTTAAATGCATCCTACCAAATGAAAGAAGCAAAAATCAAGAGGCCTACCCAATGTGTGACTCCAACTATATGACATTCGAGAAAAGGCAAAGCTGTGGAGATTGACAAAAGGTCAGCGGTTGCTGAGGGTTGGGGGTAGAAGGGAGAATGAACAGGCAGAGCCCAGGGATATTCACAGCAGTGAAAACTACTCTGTAAGTTACTCTCACAGGAGATACATGTAGATAGACATTTGTCAAAACCCATAGAACTGTGCCAAGAATGAACCCCAACATAAACTATAAATTCTAGTCAATAGTAATGTATCACTACTGCTTCATCCATTTAACAAATGTTCTGCACTAACACGAAATATTAGAAGTAAGTAAAACAGTCGGGAGGGGTGAAGGAGTATAGGGAAACCATACTTGTTGTTCAACTGTTCCATCAAGCCGAAGCCTGTCCTAAATATAAAGTCTATTAATTAACATTTTAAAACATCAGCTGAACTTAAGAAGATCATCTTAAGGATTCTGAACAACAACCTATTTCTGGAATACTATAATCATATGGAGGAAAAAGAAATATTCAATTAAAAATGATTATTCGAGGGGTGCCTGGCTGGCTCAGTCAGAGGACCATGCAACTCTTGATCTCGGGGTTGTGAGTTTGAGCCCCATGTTGGGGGTAGAAATGACTTAAAAATAAAATCTTAAAAAAAAAAGATTATTTGACTCACTAAAACACAAACGAAATTACCAACGAAATGTAATATTTATGCTGAGAATTATCTTTTGGTATCCGTTTTTTTCTCTTTCCACCATGCCTCCGTCTTAATCATTCTACTTTGTTCTGAATAAACATTTAGCTTGGTAGTCAACAGTTAATACTCCCGTGGCTTGAGTGTTCCTAGGTGCTACCAGAAACAACGGAAGGCTTGAAAGAGATGTTGTTCGTTTACAATAAGGCAGAAGCTGGTTCAGTAATGTAAAAGCAAAGGTAATCCTGCAGGAATTAGCCTGTGTCATTTGATTTTTATGGAAGCTATTGTCTAATGGGAGTTAATGATTAAACACATTTGGTGGTATTGTCTTTTGGTTGTTAACCCATGCTTCACAAATTTTATTACAAAAAAAAAAAAAAGAAAAAGAAAAGAAAAGCACTTTAGTTTCAACATTTGGGATGAGGCTACTTGGGCATTTGTTTCTAATCCATTTTGAATTAAATAATTTATCTTGTAACAGATTCTTTTTAAAACTTAGTATTATCTTGCATAAATAGAAATCAGTGAATCCATAAAATAATAAAATGCTTTACTTTCGATAAAGGGAACCTAAAACAAAAGTAACTCAGAAAGTAGAAAGCTACTTAGTTTTCACGGTTCTCTGTGAATCAAATTTGAAAAGAAAACCAATAACATAATTGACAAAATTCAAATTTTCTATTTTTTTTGTCCTTTTTCTCTTTTTTGGTCATGACAGAGTGAAGTGCTAAATCAGCCCTCCGCCTGCTCCTTTAAAGTGAGAGTGACTGCAACCAGGAGTACAAAATTATAGAGGAAAAAAAAAAAAATCACCAAATGGGATTTGCTTTTAAAATGCAGATCCTATTTGAAGAGCTTCACAAAGGAATACTGCCTCTGATAAGTGGAGAAAAATCTACCCTTCAAAGCTAATTGTGGTATTAAAGTATGTATGAAAGAAAGAAAAATGGCATATAGCTATTAAAACTAGTTTCGTAATGCAGACACACTTTTTCATGGAAACAGTAACAACAGCCTCGAGGGTATGGGGGCGGGGGAAGGGGGGGGGTATGTGGAATGAGCAAGAGAGAGATTCTTCCAGATGAATGAACAAATGAATGAAGGCTTGAAAAAAAATCCAAACCCAAAATTGTTTAAGGTGACTAATTAAGACCCCCTCTTAGAAAAGCTGTTGCTAGGTAAACAAAACTGTTTAAAACATGTTCATCATTAGTGTCCCCTGACAGAAGGATGAGGTGGCAGACTTGGTGACAGAAGGGAGAAGAAGAGCGGCATATGGCCCCCAGTTCTGTCCCCTGCTGACAGGCTGCGTCGCCGCAAGCCCCTTTTGCTCTGTATTCCGTGCACACAGCAGGTTGCTATGCCCCAACTTTCCCATCTGTACCCCAGACTCGTGTCCCAACAACGTGGCTGATACGCAGTTTTCAGCCATGCGCTGGGGGACAGGGTGGGGGTGGGTTTGGGGGGTTTGGAGCAAAGGCCTACATGGGATCTGCCGGAGGATGGGACGGGAGATTAACAACCAATCATCACAATGCTATCCATAATGTATTGTCTCCACAGCATTACATGGTATATTTCCAGTGGGGATTAGCCCATCCATCACAGGCCTTTATTGGGCCCCTTTTTTGTTGTTGTATAAAGCCCAAACACTGTCGTAAAATTCTAAACTGCTTAATTGCTGTGCTGTAAAAATTTGCATATCAGAGATATGTCATTCCATCATTAGATGGCACTAGGTATTTGTTACCAGATCCCAACAATCATGCCGGTGCGCCCCTGAAGAAAGGTCATTTATTGGTATTATGCAAAATTTGCTGCTGAATTCAAATCAGCAGCAATTAGGAGTCTGGATACTGTTGGATTCAGTGTATTTTGATTTCCTCCGGTTCAAGGCTCAGGGCATGCTGACCCCCTTCCCACATGATCAGAATCTTTAAGCAGCATCTCCTGCCAGTTTGGTCTCTGGGCTATTGGTCCTTATAAACTTCTCACCTTCATCCTCTGATATGCATTGGGGTGGTAACTGATTCTTACATCCCAGATTTTGTCTGTGATTGGAATATTGAAATAGCATCACCTACACAGCTTGCAGTGACAAACTTGGACATGGGTGCACCCAAGGTTCTCCTTACCCTTAAAATGAAAGATGGATGAAAACATTTATAGAACTCAGGCAGAAGATGAGCTGGGATGTTCAGAAAGCACGCATGATCTCAATGGTAGATGGAGATTCCTCAACAGAGAAATGCCCTGGCAGTGGAGTCCCACCTCGACAGGCCACCACTGGGTGGGGAAGGGGGGGTGTCAGTGGATGGAGGTGGGGGGGGGGTACAGAGAGCAGTGGCAATGACACCCTGCTCTTTCCCAGAGCCTTTGATCCCTACAGAGTTGTCCCCTCTCGGGTGGGATGATTTACAGAGCCCACTCGGCAGGGCTCCCTTCATTTAAAAGCAGCCACTCCTGGTTTACCCGTGCCTGCACCCCTCCACCCAGGGTCAGTGTAAGAACTAATGGGTAACTAATCCAATTGAAACTACAACTGAGACCCTGAAACCATCAGGGCTTCAGCTGGAACTCAGCCAGGACTCTTGAACAAATGCTGCATTTATTCCCCGCCTGGCAACTTTGTGAAACCCAGTGATCACATGGAATGTTTTAAGTTGCTTGCACAGAGCAGCAGGAGCAGGGGCGGTATGCCGGTAGCAGGAGGGGGGGGGGGGGGGGTGGGGGATATTCTTTGCCGCCACCTCTGGAAGAAGAGATCTTCAAAGATAAGCAAACAATAACTATTCCTACGGTGGTTAGGCCTTAATTATCGGTGATTTTTACTTTCTTCCTCATCCTTCCCCTCACCCAAGATATGTACAAGTTGCGTGCATTAATTCCATAATCAGGAAAAAAAAAATGTTGCTTTTGCAAAAGCTCCAGAGGCTCTAGTAACACAGGCATTCCTCGTAGCCTGGGGTGGGTGTTGGGGTGGGCTCAGAGGAACAACAGAAATAGAGTTTCCATAGCTGGTTTTTCTGGTGACTCTTCAAGCTAGTAATAAGCACCACCTATTTCAGAATATGTATTTTTTAAGATATAGAGCCCTGTGAAACTTGGCATGAACTTTGAGAATGAAGATGTTCCCCAGGAAGTGGCAGGAGTAAGTATGGAGGGTCGGAGAAGACAGTTAAAGAAGAATGTAGCAATCAGTGGATGAATTATTGAAACAATTTCCTGATTTATCTATATATATATATGAATATATACATGATGTAATCTATACCTGATTATATTTTAATTATGTGTGATATAATACTACATATTATATATATAATATGATATATGATAAAATGATATATATGTGTATACATATATAATTGAATATTATTCACCCTGAAAAAAGAATAAAATGCTGTCATTTGTAACGACATGGATGAAACTGGGTATTATGCTAATTGAATAGGCCAGGGGCACCTGGGTGGCTCTACTGGCTAAGCGTAGGTAGGACTCTTGGTTTGGGCTCAGGTCACCAACTTATGGTTTGTGAGTTCGAGCCCCACATCAGGCTCTGTGCTGATAGTGCAGAACCTGCTTGGGATTCTCTCTCTCTCTCTCTCTCTCTCTCTCTCTCTCTATCTCTTTGCCCCTTCCCTGCTTGCTCTCTCTGTCTCTCCCTCAAAAATAAATAAACTTTAAAAAAATAAAAAAAAAGAAACAGACCAGATAGATAAAGACAAATACTGTATGATATCACTTATATGTGGAGTCTAAAGAAAAAAGATTGGAACTCGTAGAAACAGAGAGTAGGCAAGTAGTTGCCAGGGTCTGGAGGGTGGAGAAAATAGGGAGAGGTTAGAAAAGGGTGCAAACTTTCATAAGATAAATACGATTTGAGGATCTAATGGATGACATAGTGACTATTGATTACACTGTATGACATCATTGGGATGGATCTGCTAAGACAATGAAACTTAAATGTTCTCACCACCAACAACAACAAAATTTAAAAAAGGGAAATACAAGAAGGGATGGGTGTGTTAATTAACTCAATGAGGGGAGTCCTTTCACAAAGCATGCATATATCCAATCATCACACACACTGCAAATATCTCACAATTTTAATTGGCAATTATACCACAATCAACCTGGGGAAAAAAAAAAAACACAGCTGAAACATTTTTGAAAAGAAGTTTAATGGGAGTTTCTTGTCAAGGGCAATAACAGTAATAGTAATAATAATAGTTAATACTTTTAGTTAATAGCTAATGCTTTTATTAACTATTGTTAGAACAGGCAGGGTTCTAAGGCGTTTCCATGTATTAAGTCCCTGAATGCTGGTAACAACTCTATGGAAGTAGGTACTATTCCCATTTGACAGATGAAGAAGCTGGTGCACAGACAGGTCAATTAACTTGCCCAAGCTCACACAGCTAGAGGATCTAACATGGCGAGTCCAAATCTCTAGTCCAGACCGCTTGTCTAATCCACACATCGTTCAGCTTGAGGGACAGTTCCACCTGGATATTCCCAGTGCATTTCGTATTCGAAATTTTCAAACTGATATCGCCATCTCTCTGCATGCCTGCACAATCTCCTTTTTGCTCCCTGTTTCGGTGAATGGCAGCGTAGACAGTTCTGTCACTTAGGTCACAGATCCCAGGGTCTTGGCTGTTCCTTCCCCTGCATCCGTACGTCTATTGATGGCATCCTCTTCACCCCTTTCCAATCAGCTCCCTTCTGCTGGTCACACTTTGGCCGCCAATAGAGTAAGCCCTTACCTCACCACCACTCAGATTATTGCGAGTGTCCCTGGCATCGTTTTGCCCAACTCCAGTCTTGACTCCTTCCAAATAATTTTCCACCCAGTCCCCACAGTTTTGTAGGACTTCAAACTTATGTCACAGTGCTGCCTAAATTTGGGATGGCTTTCAAACTTCTTATCATGACACAGAGGTTCCGATAATTTTCTAGCTTTATTGCCACCATCATCATATGCCATAATGTTTGACAACTTGGCTCTTTTAAATGAGCTCTTTCTCCTGCCTGGAATATACCATTGTCCGCTGGAAAAGTTCTACTCACTCTCCCAGACGCACCGAGGCCATGGTGTTTTCCCTGACCCCCCCATCCCACCCAAGACAAAGCCAATATGCTTTCACCATGTTCCTGCTGTCCCACATACATCCCAGTTACATCTGCCATCCCCTGTACACGGCACAGGCATCTAAGCCATACCTGCTATCCTCTGCACATCCCATGTCCATCTCTGTTACACTCAGGTTGATGTCCAGGGAGACAGAGCTGTATCAAATGTCCCGAGGAGCTAGGTTGTGACCAAGGGAAATCAGAACCAAGAGAAGGGAATCCTCAAGGGGAAGCATGTACACTCTGCAAGGAAGCATTGTCAACATCGTCATGCATAGGATGCTCAGGAAGTTGAGAATTTCCTCGGTGGCCGAGTCAAGTTACGCTGGACAGGTCTGCAAAGCAACGATAGTAGAACACTAAAAGGGAAATAGAACAGACCAGGAGCACGAATTGGCACATAGCTGACCACACCACCACAGTCACGGTGGAGGGGTGAGTGGTCCGTGCCCGTTGGCAGGTGCATCGGCAGGCTTGCTCCCCGAGCATTGTGCTTGGTGACTACAAAGAGACTGTCAAACTTCAGGTTAACCATTTTTGTCCGTCACAAAAAATTGGTTAATTTGAGCTTTTTTTTTTTTTATCCTTTTCATTCTTTTCGAGAAGATTACCTTGAAAGTGAGGTGCTTGCTGCCAGCCTGCTAACATTCTGTAGATATCAGCCCAGGATGGTGGCAAGGGCTTGAGTCACAAGAATGTCACCTTCTGTGAGGAGCCGTTTGTTCCGCGATCATCCTGGACTCCTCAGTTACAGGCGTGGCTTGAGAGAACTAGGGTGCCTGTGCATCTGGATACCTCCCTAAGCAGCCTGACTCAATGACCTAAAGTCCCACAGACCTGATACCGCCGATATCAGGATGGCTAAGATAGAACAGATCAGCGGCACAAAGCAGCACATGGCCACAATGCATATCAGGTGGTGAAGGTGAAAAGTTAATAAGGATCAATAGCCCAGAGGCCAAGCTGGCAGAAGATGGCGCCTAAACATTCTGATCCTGTAGGAAGACGGTTAGCATGCTCTGAACCTTGAACCAGAGGAAGTCAAAATACACTGAGTTAAATAGTATCCAAGTCCCTAATCGCTACTGATTTGAAACCAGCAGCCTATTTTGCATAATACCAATAGATGACCTATCTTTAGGGGTGCACCGGCATGACAGTTGGGGCCTCGGTGTTCGAATGGCCACAGTGTAGATGTTAGTCTATCAGGGTTATTGATTGCAAGCAACAGAAACTGACTCTGGCCAAGTTAAAGACAGAAGGAACTAATTGGCAGGAAATCAGTGGCTCGCCGAATGATGGGAAACTGGAGACAAGACACAAGGCTTGGAAAGTGGGCAAGAATTGAGGCATCTCTGGGGAAAGAGCAGAAAGTGTATTTTCTGCCTCTTAGTGGATATAATTGGTCTCACCAGAACACCAGCAGCTTTCCCGTTGCTGTGCATTGCCTCTGACACCTCTGAACACAGTCCAGTTTCCGTGAAAGGATTTCAACTGTTCCTCATACTTTTACAGGCTCCCTCTGAATTGAAAGTCCCCAGTGGCTCAATGTCAGCTGCAGGCCCATTTTCTGATTTCCTGAGACACAGTAAGGGAGGCCTTTCCTCTTTCCTTCCACTTTCGTAATGAGGGGCAGGACATGGTATTTCTTTGGGATAGCACGTTATCATGAGGATTCCCCTGAAACAGTAAGACATTATGGTATAGGCTGCTTGCTGAGAAACAGCCTACATAAAGAACAGTCAAGGTATTGCACGCTGCGCAGAGAACGTGTATGAGTTCAAAGCTCAGGGAGATTGCCTTTCCAATGACAGCTTCATGGGTGGTTCTAATATGAAGTCAGGTTAAAGGTTCTCAAGTCGTGTTGCTCGTATCTGAGAGGGTCCAGGCATCTGGGCATAGGACAGTTTGAGTAACCACCTTCACCGTGTACTCAAAATCACTTTGCCCATCCAATCGGGGCTTGGTTATTAGGTCATCCTTTGTTTTATCAGGAAGAGACCTTTCCTGAGAAGCTCATCCGATCTAAGCAGTCTGGATAGGTTACTTCATTACTCCACCAGCTTACCGGCCATGCCCAAATACACCTGTATAGGTTCCATGTTGACAGTATGAGTTCAAGTTGAGATCCAAACACATATATATTACAGAGTTAGCATCACAATATATTTAGTTTCATATTCTGCTCTTCTTACTAAACAATGTTAGATTAGATTGTCTCCAGATAGTTGACTACTTTTGAAAAGCAATTTATAGTGGCCGTGTGATAAGCATCTCAGCCTCACAATGCAAATGAAATAACTCAACATACAGTAGTGAGGCAGTGTGGTGTTGCGGAAGGAATATGGGTCATAGATCTAGACAAGCTGAGGACTGATTGCTGGCTCCCATTTATGAGCATGTATTTTCTCTAAATCTCAATAATCTTATCTTTAATGGGGGAAAAGTAATAGCCTCTGTAGCAAAACATTATAGTAAAGATTAAATGAGATAATGCACATGAAGCGCTTTGCATGGGCCTGATACAAACTGGGTGGCCCGTAACTGTTGTTTGTTATGAGTAATTGCAATATCAGTGCTGGGCAGGAGGGTTACTTCATTCCTCCTATGTGTATAAATTATGAAAAAGCTTGTATTTGAGTCTAAAGTGGACCTAGAGGTCTGAACAAAATTTAAAGCAACTCCCTGAGTTTGCATCCCGCCATAATTCACACCTAAGACGTGGATTTGGTATATAAAACCAGCCAAATACCTCGGCCAAGCTATATAACAAAATTACCAGGGCTCAAATAAATTAGACATTTTTGGCATCTCTGTGATGTCAGAGTTAGAAGTGACCAAACTTTATTTGACTACATGATAAATTATTGGGTCTGCAGAGATTTGAGGCATACATTTTTATCACAAGCAAGATGCTTGTCTGGCAGGGCAGGGCGGGGGGCGGCTCCATTATTCATTTTTGGCAAAATTCTGTATATTAGGCCAATGGTTGGGAAACTTTTTCTGTAAAGGTCAGTAGTAAATGTTTTAGGCTTTGTGGACCAGTATGATCTCTGGGTGGCTCAGTTGGTTAAGCGTCTGACTCTTGGTTTCAGCTCAGGTCATGATCTCACTGTTTGTAAGTTTGAGCCCCTCATCGGGCTCCATGAAGTGATGCAGAGCCTGCTTGGGATTCTCTCCTTCTGTCTCTCTCTCTCTCTTTCTCTCTCTGCCCCTCCCCTACTCACACTCTCTTTCTCAAAATAAATAAATAAACTCAAGTAAGCATTAAAAAAAACAGTAAATGAATGAGCCTGGCTGTGTTCCAATTGAACATTATTATAAAAACAGGTGACACGGGTGCCCGGGTGGCTCAGTTGGTTGAGTGTCCGACTTCGGCTCAGGTCACGATCTCATGGTCTGTGAGTTCGAGCCCTGTGTCAGGCTCTGTGCTGACAGCTCAAAGCCTGGAGCCTGCTTCAGATTCTGTGTCTCCCTCTCTCTCTGCCCCTCCCCAACTCATGCTCTGTCTCTCTCTCTCTGTCAAAAATACATCAACATTAAAAAAAATTAAAAACAGGTGACAGACCCAATCTGGCTCATTTGCCAACCTCTGTACGGAAGACAAAGCCCTTGAGTTTGTGGAGCATAGAGTCCAAAGAGGAAGAAGGCATGGTGTGAAACAGGAGAAAATAGGTGTTAGTGTGAGAAGTGCATATAACATGAAAGTGATACCCTACTTGATCACTGACCACTGACCACTTGTTAAAATGGGCGGAGTCATATCGGCTAGAAGAGATCTCTGAAACTCCCAGCTAAGCTTCTTAGGGAGAGAGATTCAATCACTCATCATCAATCAAAATGACCGGAACTCTTTGGCTTTTTGGCAATTATGTTAAACCCGAAGTATGTGAGACTGAAAAATTTGCTTTATTTTAAATACAATAATGCTTGACCATGTTTCCGGAATGTTGGTATCTCTTCAGGAGATTTGTACCACAATCTATATTCATTACGCTGTCATTATCTCAGTAATTTCTTTTCATGTGTAAGCATTTTTTTTTTTTTTACCAAAAGGATCGCTTATTAAATTAAGATGAAATGGCAATTAATCTAGAGCATTATCAAAGACAGGAATATGCATTTGTCTGAATCTCTGCTTATAACCATCAATGCCTTGTTAATGTACTAATATTTAGGAGGGCAACATGATAAAAGGTTTCCTGCCTCTGTTAGCTCATTTTGTATTAACATATTCTTGCCATCAGTTAGACAATTAACACAGGCTAAAGGAATACTAATTATAGCCTTCTCTGCCAGGGTGCTGGGTCAACTTTATTCCTAGGAGCTTTCTTCGTGAATTTGTAACAATTATAAGTGATAAAAAGTAAGCGACTCTCTTTGAAAAACTTCCTGATATTGTCTTTCAGATAAAGATTAGAGAAATATGAGTTTGTTATAAAGTAATAAGTGCTGTGGGGAGACGCAGGGACAGGTAAACAAAATTTTCAGAAAGAGTAATGCTAGGAATTCAAGAGGGTTCCAAGGAGCTATGAAATTCTTTACAGATGATGATAGTTCTGGAGAAGACAGCTGCAGCACACCCACCGTCTGATGAATTTCTACAGGTCAAATGCAGCCCCTTAGATGGAACCGTGGAGAGTAAAACTTCGTGAGTTGTTTAAATTACGCGCTAGGCTGATTTCTTTATGTCAATGTTCAGGAGAACCTCCTATACTTTCTTTGCCCATTTTATATTGCTTTCTCACTTCCAATGACTGAATATAAATATAAATATATACATATATATATATATATATATATATATATATATATTAAAGTGACTTTTACCAAAAGCCAACTGCGGTTGAGTCCATATAGGAGAATAGAGTTGAGGGACTTCTTGAGGCCTTCGGTGCAGACAACATAATGGAAACTAATTAAGGCGAGTCAAGTGTCAGGAAGAGCGAGTAGCTAGGAGGTGATAACAGCACCAAGGTGCAGAAAAAAGTTCCGCAACTGTCCTATTAACATACCAGATTTGATTTGACTCCATTATATTTCATCAAATAGTTTAGAAAGCCCCCAGCATAAAACATCATCATAATTGTAATCATATATTTGGAGATTTAACGTGCACACCATAATGTACCATTAGTTACACAAATAACTAATAATTTGCTAATGACAATATTATGTTAAGTCAGTTTAGGGGCAATTAAAGTGAATGATATTTACATATGCCTAATGAATCACAGTCGATGGCAGATTAAGAGATTCTAATGAATATTCATCCAGACATTCGCAACCAGCTTCACAGTTTATAAACTGAATTATGGTTGATTTGCCCTTTTAAAAATGAATATGTGAGTATCTTCTGCATGGAGAGAATGAACAATTGGGCCTGACTGTAAAATTTTTTTAAAGCAATGTACTGGTCAGAACACAAAACATTTTTATGCACTCTCATACCCCCGGCTTCGCTGTTCTTTTTTATATCACGGATCAGTGTTGATGAACTATCTCCATTTTCATTCTAATCCATGACATGAAATATAGAAATTGTTTAGTATAAGATTAAATGGGATTCAAGTTTTATGCAGCCCCACTGAGGAAATAATTACAGGTAGTTTTTGCCAGTGAGACAGTGAATACAAACTCTATGTCGTGCTCTCTCTGTCCCCGTGTGACGCGGAAGACTGTTTCGTAGCCGTACTTGGTCATGATAAAATTGGGGAAGATTTACTATCCTTTCAACCTGGTCATTTAAAAAAAATAATAAAACAGGCAGAAACACCTTCGTTCGGCCCTGTTCATATAGGTGCAGACCAAAGAAAGTTATGGGTTGAACATTCACTTTTTCCTCAAAACTGTAATCCTTTCGGCTTTTACTAGCCGTTCCTCAGAAATATTGTGAGTCTTAGTCCTGTGGCAAAGGTGAGAGTCGAACTCTCTCAGTCTTTCCCAAAGTCCTGCAATAGGTCTATGAGAGACCGGATGGCTACAGCTTGTTTCCGGTTTACCTTAAATGAGGCGAAGTTGTCTCCCTGTTGTTCCGTATTATAAAGGTATTCATTATTGCTAGCATTTTGTTTTTCTTCATAGGGGGTTAGAGGCTGGAACCCCAGCATCTTGGTCCCTGGGAGTGCAGTAAGGTAACTGAACGTCTGCTGAGCGGCTGCCCACACGAGATGTCAAACTTCGACTACTAGCACTACAACCGGGGGGCCTTCTAGACCGACAAGTGGTCTCAAGGCATGGGGGTAAACCTTGAAGCTGACTTTTCATTTTGCATATTTCCACGTGGACCTTAATAATTTCACTGCATACGATTAAAGCTTTCAAGGATCAACTGGTGTGACACATGTCAAAGTTAATGACTTTTTGCTTTCCGGAAATGTCAGTAGAGTGTACATCTTACCCGTCAGGTTCAGAAAAAGAATTGATCTCTAGTGCTTCCTCTTGTTCTTACTCTTGCTCTCACTGTATTTTCCAAGTGTTTGTTTATTTTTTATGTGGGGTTTGGCATTCTCAAAAGTCTTATAAGTATTTCCTGAGTTTTATAAGCCTTTATCTGTAAGTCTTGTAAGTATTTGGGGGGGGGGGGAATCATCAATGCAACATTTATCTTTTTATTTATTTTTTAAGTTTATTTATTTATTCATTTTGAGAGAGACAGAGACAGCCTGAGTGGGGGAGGGGCAGAGAGAGAGAGAGGGAGAGAGAGAGAATCCCAAGCAGTCTCCGCACTGTCACTGGGGAGCCAGATGTGGGGCTCGAACCCACAGAACTGCGAGATCATGACCTGAGCCAAAACCAAGGGTCTGATGTTTAACCGACTGAACCACCCAGGCACCTCTAACATTTATATTTTTAGAGGTTTATAGTAGGAGGAGGGAACTGGTGCCTTAGAAACGGGCTGGTATTCTCCTGGACGAGGTACAAGACATCTACAAGATGGGATAAGTGGGATTAACCCAGAACCTTCTTTCCCCCCGAGGAATGCACCATCCTTCACTTGCTTCTACTTGGAGCCATAGGGTCTAGGTCATGGACATTTAATTTAATTTAATTTAATTTAATTTAATTTAATTACAAATCGGCGAGCTAATATGTTACTGAGATCTGGTACCTCCTATTGGCCCCATCTCACTCTTTATCAATCACAAGGCCCAGAGGAGGCCTTGTGGAGGCCTGGCCTCCACATGGAGGAATGGCCCAGAGGACTGCAATATATATTGGTGGAGATCAGGAGCCAGGCTTGCTATTCCGGGTCTCTAAGCACTGCAGCAGAGGACTCTGGGCAGTCCGGTGACTGGGCACCCCAAGTGAATGCTCAAAGCCTGTGAGGATGTCCCAGGAACCCATGGGGGTGGGGGAGAGAGGGAGGAGAAGAGCTTGATCTCCATTCATCTACCATGGAAGAATCATTCCACTGCCATCACTCCTATATGTTAGGTTTCCTTGTGAGACTGTGGCACTATTACGGGTGGGGGGCTATGGGGGAAAAAGGCAAGTAACACCAATAACAAGAGTTCACAGATGTTTGAAAATTACTAGGGCAATAAAACACCAAGAAAAAAATATGTATTAAAGGAAAACTTCAAAACTCCTCCTACTTGGAAGAGGTGTCCAATGGTAGGTACAATGAAATGTACGTACCTTCTTCTCCATTACTGTAAGAAGTCTCTAGTAATCCCCGGGAAAATGGAATGTTCCTCCTCAGCTTTGCCCTCATGCTTTCCTTCAGAGCATGACATGGACCTTTCATTGTGACAACTATCACCAATCACCTTCTCCAACACACACAGTTTTGTAGCTTTAAGGCATTTCTCCTTTTTATCACAACCTCCCTTCTTATTCTTCACTGACCTACTGTATACTATGGGCTGAGTTTTGAAACTTCAACTCAGGATGAGAGGAGCTGGTTGTTTACATCAACTTCCTAGACAAGTTTTATTTTTATTTCATGCCATTTTCATAAGACACAGCAAGACAGCACTGAATGAGCTCTACTTTGCTGCCCAATGATGAGGAGAGCTTTCCCAGTGGTCCTATTTTATTGTATGTATTTATTTTTAAAGCTTATTTATTTATTTTGAGAGAGAGAGAAAGAGAGAGAGCATTAGCAGGAGAGAGGCAGAGAGAGAGAAGGAGGGAGAGAATCCCAAGCAGGCTCCATGCTGTCAGGCAGTCAGCACAGAGTCCGACATGGGGCTCAAACTCACAAACCATGAGAGCACGACCTAAGCCAAGATCAAGAGTCAGATGCTTAACTGATTGAGTCACGCAGGCCCCCCACCAATAGTCTTATTTTAAAGTGGGGAGGACAAAAGGGCATGTTAAGGAATGAGAACAACTGTGGTCCACTCAAAATGTGGTTCACATGAGTAAATCTGGGACACATTCGTGAATATGGTCAGAGCTATGTGCAAAACAACAGGGGCACCAGTATTTTAAAGAGGCATATATAGTTATGCTTTTTCTGTGTCACTGAAAAAGTTGGCCATTTGAATTTCATTGAAGTCACAGACTGCTCTGTGAGATAATCATTCCCTCTGTAGTCTCTAAGTTAGGAATTCTTCATAAACCCTTGTATATGTCTTGCATATTAGATTCACTTGATATATTGTTGTCATTTGGTATTTTCACATTTAGTAGCTTGAAAGACTCTAGTCATTTTACAGATGAACAAAACAAGCCAGAGAAAGGTTGAGTTTTTCAAAATCACCATGCAAGTCAGTTGAGTTTCAAACCCTTGCCTCACAGAATCTTACTCTTGTTAGAAATTCTGCATACGTAAGATGCTCATTGTTTTGAAGTATGGTTACCAAGTAGACAAGCAGAATCCGTCCACTATACCTTCTGCAAAAAGCTCTATCTGGATTCAGTTGGACACCTGGATTCTTCTTATCATCTGACCCAGCCTCCCTGCGTGGCCTGGACGGCCACATACCTAGGCTGGTGACAGCTCATGTGCCCCATTCTGAACCATCATTCCCAGTGTGGACCAGAGAAAGTGGAACCTGAGCCTCTCATTTTTAATGTACCAGAGATCAAAGTGAGTGGGTTTACAGGCTCAGAAGCTCTTTTAAGCTCAGAATCGTATGAAAAATACAAAAATATAGGCTTTTATCTATTCTCTGTATGCAAATGAAGTTCCAGGAATGAAGAGTATTTATATCATTCCTTAATTCAAAAACTTAGTGATAGTAAAGATGTCAATTCTCCCCCAAATCAACTACAGATTGAAAGGAACTCCAATAAAATTCTCTGCAGCATTTTTTGATGGTACACATAAGTAAATCCTAAAGTTTATATGAAAAGGCACAGAAACCAGGATAGCTCAAACAATTTGGAAAACAGAAGAATAAAGTTGGAGGAATCACATTATCTAATTTTAAGACTTAGTATAAATCTTTGCTAATGAACACTTTATGTATCGGCTAAAGGGAAGTTAGATAGATTATGAAATGTAATATAGAATTTAGAACTAGATTGACCATTTAAATTTGGCCAATTGATTTTTGACAAAGAAACAAAATTTAATAAAGAACAGTATGTCAAAGAATGGTGTTGGAATGATTGAATAAGCATAGGCAAAACAAAACAAAACACATGAAAACCAAAAAACAAAAAACCTTGACCTCATCTTCGCATTTTATGCAAAAATTAACTGAAAAAGTACCTAACTGTAATACATAAAACTATAAAACTTCTAGAAGAAAACACAGACCTGGAGTTAAGCAAAGAGTTCAACAGGGTTCAGAACAACTTACCCCAAAATATGGCACCTTGGCATAGTGAATATTTGAAGCTGAAGAAACATAAGAAAATGCAGGTGCAACAGGGACTTTATAACATCTCCTTCTTTCCTAAAGAAGGTCATAAGACCCTCATGTGAGAGGTGCCCTCCTTACACCTGGAAGAAAGGACCATCCTTATCTCTGAAGATGGAGTGGGGTGGAGAGGAATTCAAATGAAATTGCTAAGTTTCCCCTAGTTTACTATGCTTGGCTCATACCCTTTGGTCCTGTCACCTTTTTTCATGACTTTCCACTCTTCACCAAGCCTGGTATAAACATGCTCAAGTTTAACTGTTTCTTTGAGTTTTCATTTCCTTCTGAGGTCTCCCATAGCACATAAAACTTACATTAAATAAATCTGGATACTTTTTTCCTGTTAACCTCTTTTGTCAGTTTGCATTACAGAGCCCCCGCCAGAGAACCCAAGAGGGTAGTGGGAGCAAGGATTTTTTTTTCTTCCCCTGCATATTCTTAGACATGACACCAAAGACAGGATCCATCAAAGACACTGATAAATTGAATTTACTCAAAATTAAAAATTACAGCTTCATAAAAGATGCAGGAAAGAAAAGTAACAAACTGGGAGAAAATATTTGCAAATCACAAATCTAATAAAGAAAGAACTTGTATCCAAAATGTATGAAGAGTGCTCAAAATTCAACAATAAGAAAACAAAAAAAAACACTTAAAAAAAAGCCAAAATATTTGAACAGATACTTCATCAAAGAAGATTTGCAGCAGAAAATAAGCACATGAAGAATGTTCAACCTCATTAGCCAGTAGTGAATGCAACTTAGAACTACAATACAATAACATATCTATTTTACGGCAAAAAAACAAACAAACAAACAAAAAAACCCAAAAAACCCAAACCAAAACAACAACAAAAATCGTTAATACCAAATACTGGCAAGGATGAGAGTAACTAGAATCATCACACATTTCTTTTTTTTTTTTTTTAATTTTTTTTTTTAACGTTTATTTATTTTTGAGACAGAGAGAGACAGAGCATGAACGGGGAGGGTCAGAGAGAGGGAGACACAGAATCTGAAACAGGCTCCAGGCTCTGAGCTGTCAGCACAGAGCCCGACGCGGGGCTCGAACTCACGGACCGCGAGATCATGACCTGAGCCGAAGTCGGCCGCTTAACCGACTGAGCCACCCAGGTGCCCCCATCACACATTTCTGATGGGAATGCAAAGTGACACAACTACTCTGGAAATCAGTTTCGCAGTTTCTTAAAAAGTTAAATACCCACGTACCACATGACCCAGAAATCTTATTCCTGGGTATTTACCCTAAAGAAATACAAATGTTTGTTTACACAAAAGCTTGTTTCCAAGTGTTGACAGCAGCCCTATCCGTAATCATCAAAAACTGGAAACAACCCAAATGTCTTCATTTAACAGATGAATACAATGGAATACCATTCCATAAGGAATAAACTATTAAAACACACAATAATTTGGAAGAATCTCAGAAACACTGAGCTGAGTGAAAGGAGCAGGTTCTAAAGGTTACATGCCATTGGAGAGGTTACCTAATCAAGTGGAATCCACATAATTCCATTTATATGACATTCTCAAAAGGACCAGCTACACGGAGGGAGTACACATCAGTGGCCACGGAGGCTGGGGATGGGAGAAAGGTGTCACCACACAGGGCTAGCCCAGGAGAGAGTTTTGGAGTGATGAGACTGTCTTGTATCCTAATTGTGGCGATAGATACGAAGCGTACATATGTGTTAAAACTCCTAGAACCACACACACACAATATTTATTGTCTGTTAATGTAAAAAAATACCTGTAGTGGAATTTTGTTTCCTACTGTGTCAAATCTAAACTTTGCCTACTTGTGAGACCCTCCATAATTTGCTTCTCCACTTTGTTGTGTATCTAGGGACGTTTTCTTGCTGTCCCATGAATGACCTCAGGTATGTCCCCATACCATCCATCTTCTATACTTTGATGAACAAACGTAATTGATCCCCTAGAAAAGGCTAGCCATATGGGGTGCAAGATCTTCTCAACTATGACGTCTTCTCCTCTCTTCTTTTTATTCGAAGTAAGTCCCACTGAAGCCTTAGCCAAGCCTGTTTTCTGGTCATTCCTGCAGCCACTGTCCCCTGTTTTCTCAACACTTCTAAGTCATTGACGCCAGTGAACTAACACAACACTGTGGCTGTACACGACACAATTCTGTTGCATTTCTCCAACTAAGTTTTAGGTTCTTCAAAAGCAAAACCTTTTGTGTGTTTGCTTGCTTTTTTAGTCGGCCCTGAGATGATCAAATGGCTCTTAACACAGAGTCAGTGCCCGTTAAACACTTCATTTCAAAACATGCATTGGCATGAAGAATGAGTAAGCCGCTAATCCCTCAGAAATATGCAGACAGTTCTGAATTTGAAGGAGGTTTGGGTTTTTCTTATTTCTAGTTCCACTGCTTCTCTTGGCATTGCTATGAACTCTTTGCCTTGCCTGACTTTTCTCAGCAAGAACCATACTGCTTTATTCAAACTTTGCTTCATGGGTGCCTGGGTAGCTCAGTCGGTTAAGCGCCTGACTTCAGCTCAGGTCATGATCTCGTGGTTTGTGAGTTTGAGCCCCGGGTCGGGCTCTGTGCTGATAGCTCAGAGCCTGGAGCCTGCTTCGGGTTCTGTGTCTCCTTCTCTCTCTGCCCTCCGCTGCTCAGGTTCTGTCTCTGTCCCTCAAAAATAAATAAATGTTTTAAAAAAACAAACAAACAAACTTTGCTTCACACCCTCAACCCTTTTCTTGACCCGTGTCTCTCAGAAACCTGAACATTTTCCCTTTTATCCTCTGACTTGTAGTTTATGGTTTTCATTTCGTTCTATCACTTTCCTAGAACTTTCTTAGGACTAGATGGTTTATAATTTTTTAAAAATGTTTTATTTATTTTTGAGAGAGAGAGAAAGAGGCAGTGCACAAGCAGGGGAGGGACAGAGAGAGAGGGAGACAAAGAAACCTAAAGAAGGCTCCAAGCTCTGAGCTGTCAGCACAGAACCTGATGCAGGGCTTGAACCCATGAATGGTGAGATCATGACCTGAGCTGAAGCTGGAAGCTTAACTGACTGAGGCACACAAGTGCCCCAGGACTAGATGGTTTATACGCTACATATGTCTCCTCCGCACCTCATGTATTTATCTTTACATTTTTTATTCCAAATCTGTTGTTTCTACGTGTTGCGTGCTTATGGGCAGATGATAAGAAAGACCTAATCTTGACGTACTGAGCATTATGGTCTGTTTGCCCATTTCTTCCTTCGGTCATATGTTAGCATCCAGTTGTGAATTACTCCAGCCACTTCTGACCTAGAGTTCCTGCTTTGTCTCGCTTTCCCCTCCCTTACTGTCCTGATGGGAATTGTGGCTGCTGTATGCCTATTATAATCATACTATCATGTTGGATGGGAAATGCAGCTTCTTAGAGAAGCTCGAAAAGCAACAAGAACTTGGATTTGAGGTTCTTGATGTTATTTTTACCTTGGTCCTCAAAAGTCATGTAAAGTCTCTTCACTGTTTCCATATATAAAATAACCTGGGTTTACGTGGTATCCTTTCAGCTGAGCATGGCCATTTTTATTTTCTGGAAGGATTTTGACGAAATACAAGAGGTAGATAAAGGTGGTCCTAATAGAAAAGGAAGGTGACAGAGGACTGGGAAAGCAGAGTCCCCAGAAGAAGACACAGCCCATGTCCCTCCACCCCAGACAAATAGCAAATCTCTGTCCTCCAAGAAGTAACTTATTTCTTTGCATGTTCATCACAATCAGCTGCTTCAGCAATTTTAGCAACAAAATCAGCAGAACATTTGCACATTTTTTTAAGTTTGAGAGACAGAGAGAGAGCGGGAAAGGGGCAGAAAGAAAGGGGGAGAGAAAATCCCAAGCAGGTTCCATGCTGTCAGCACAAACCCCCACACAGGGCTCGATCTCATGACCTGTGAGATCATGACCTGAGCTTAACTGACTGAGCCACCCAGGCGCCCCAGGACATTTGCACATTTTAAGATAAATCAGAATCTGCTCACCCCCTAACTTCCAACGCAGAACAAAAAATAGATAATATGAAAATCTTACAATGTAGTCATGTTTGCAGTCCTGTGGCTGAAGCCCATGTTTGATGGCCACACTGGCACTGAAGAAGAGAATTCACAATTCACTCCCAGAACAGTAGGTTAGTTGACGAAGTCAAGGTTAATTCAAGGTGAGTCAAGTGTGGGCATATTAGAGCCAGAGAGGAAAGATGGACAAGTTTTGAATGGCTTTATCCCTTAGGTTTGCTTATCTGTATACACTACGTTTTCTACAACTATGCTAATAATAAGAAAAAATGTTATATTTTACTAAATTGCTATACAGGTCTGCTTTGTTTCTTAACAAGACATACTACTTTTATTTATTTTTATTTTCTTAGGACCTATTACTTTTAAAATAAAACAATAATTATTCATACTGTTTTAAGTAGTCTGGAGCAGCACCAGAAAGAGGCAGGACTTTTGTAAGGTAAGGATCATTCCATCCTCAGAATGGAGTCATCAGAATGGGGATTGAGGAAAGAAAAAGGATTCCAATTAAGAAAAGAAATCTACTTGTATTCATTCATTCATTCATTCATTCGTTCATTCACTCATTCATTCATTGAACATTCCAAAGTGTGCACTATTTGGTAAGGATACAAAATCATTTTAAAGTCCTGAGAAGAGGTCTCACGATTCCTACTTAAGTTGACAGAATAGGTTCAGGTGGAAATTCACACCCCTTTCCCTTCATATAGAGAACGAAAATAGGTAAAATATGTTTTAAATTACAAATGTATAACCCCTATCAATAAATAACAAGAGAGTATGTCTGTGCTCCAGAAATAAGACTGTGAGAGACGATGGGGGTTCTAGTGTTCCAGGCGCTAGAAGAGGAAACTGGCTACAGCTTCTGAGAGTTCCCTGGGCAAAGGGAACAGACCATGAAACTTCCCCCATGGAGTTGGGCTGGCTCTGCGATCCAGAAGGCAGAGCAAGGTGGCCTTCCTAGAAAGACAATGTAGACAATGCTGCAGTTATGGCCTGGGGCCGTGACTAATAACCAGCAGCTGCCTGAGGTGCCAGAAGAGAAAATTTGGGATCCCCCAACCAGAGCTTGTGCCTAGTAGCACGTGCTGCTGGACAGGTGGGATCAACAACATTCTCATAGACAAGATACCCCAACTGCCCACGCACAACTTGGTTCTCAATGGAAACCTAGGCCAGGTGGGGGCAACCACAATTTCTCAGACAACAAGAGGCCAACAAGAGAAGAGGGGCAAGAACACAAACAAAAGGACATTTCCACTCAAGACGGCATGACAATTAAAAATTGAAAACACGGAAGCGAAACTCATACCATCGTTGACGGCCAAAACCCTCAACAAGTCAAAAATTCATTCCTAAAAGAATGGAAGTGACACTATCTGAAACACATTTTAAAACTCCCAATGAGCTAAAGGCAAAAAGAAATACCTCCAAAAATAATAAATTGTAGGAAGGAATTATGAAACAGAAGCAGGTGGATGTGAGAAAGAACCAGGAAAAAAATCCTGGAAATAAAAGCTATCAACGCTATAATTGGAAAAAATAAAATAAAATAACACTACTCTAGAGGAGCACAGCCCATTAACGAATTGGACAGCATGCCGGGGTGTTCACTCAGAAAACGGAGCGGATTGAAACCATGAGACAGAAAAGTGTAGATTTAAGCTTCTGCTTAGGTACAATGGAAGAGTTCCCAAGTGGACAATTCCAGGTTGCCAAAGAGAAAGGTCGGAAAGGGTCCAGCCTTTGGCCAACTACAGGACAGACATCAGCTGTCACCCCGAGACCTCCTTCCCCGCACTCCGCTGCAGCCCCCAGGCTTTGGGGTGATATTTATAGTGAACATCTCTCCATTCCATCAAGCAGCAACATTTAAATCTCTTGTTCCACACTTTGCTGGCTGTGGCTTATAAATGTTTTATGTGCCGCTGAGCTTGCAGCATTACTATTTTATTAGAAGGCTAAATATCTTTTCTTCGTAGCTGTTTTACTAGTGAACTTGTCCTTTCTCTTAAAATGTTAGCTTCCTGCTTGTTACGAAATGGAAACTGGCAGGATGTTGTCGTAAATAGATCTTCAAAAAGGGTTTGACCCATTTGAAAGCAAGCCGGGACGACTCTAGGACTTTTTCTTCTTTTTTCCTTTTGGATCGATTTCAAATAATTTGGGGAGAGAAAGGGATTTTTTTGATACTCTAACAACCTCATACGGTCCTTCAGGCCTCCGTCTGTGATTGCTGAGATGTATTAAATTCAAATTCTGGCAACAATCCAAAGAACCATTTGTGAATTTATGCAGGCGCACATCAGAATGGAGCAGGCAAAAATAGAGAATCAAGTTTTGGATGATTCTGGACAAGCCACCGGACGATTCTGAACATCAGTTCTCTCATCTATCCTGTCTCGTACATTCTTACTCTGCCTTTCTCCCAAACTGAGAATCAAAAAGTTGGGGGAGTAGAGTGGGGAGAAGTCACCTTTCTAGAAAGCTGGACTGGGCTTCTTGTCCTCCATGACAGAAGAATGATGTTACAAAAAGAAATCACGCTCTCTCTGACAAGAAATAGCCGACATTACCACCACCAGCTTCCTTCCCAAAGGGAACCACACCAAACCATGTTCTTTCACTCTCCCACGTCTTTGTTCATACTGCCTCCTTGACCGTCTGTCTCTTTTTCACCTTAAAGCTCCTCGTCTTCAAAACCAGGTTCAATGGTCATCTCTAGTCTGCAGCATTTTCTAGACTCACCCCCATTGCTCACACATACATACATCAGGTGAGAATCACTTCTTCACTGCTATTCTCATCTTAAGCCTTCCTCTATCTATTCATTGATCTATTTCCTCAAAAATCTTCTATGAAATATCTGCCATGCGCAGCGGCACATTGTAGGCATTTCACAAACGTGTCGGTTGACATTCCTTTGGTTTATGGACATCTTTTAATTTTTTTAATGTTTATTTTTGAGAGAGAGAGAGACGGAAAGACAGAGTGCAAACAGGGGAGGGACAGAGAGAGAGGGAGACACAGAATCTGAAACAGGCTCCATGAGCTGTCAGCACAGAGCCTGACACGGGGCTCGAACCCATGAGCCATGAGACCATGACCTGAGCTGAAGTTGGACACTCAACCCACTGAGCCACCCAGGCGCCCCAGTTTAGGGACATCTTTTAAAAGTGCAGACTTCTCAGGGAGGCTTAATGACTATCAATTATTCACACGTAATTGTAAATTGATTTAATCGGATAGCTTTACTCTGAGCTCTTGACGAAAGCCAAGAGGAATCTAGTGTAGTGACAAAGACCACAGATTGGAGTCAGACTTCTGGGTTTTTCAGATCTGTATAATTCTGGGTAAGCTGTTTAACTTCTCTGTGTATCAGTTTCCTCATCTGTAAAATTGATACTATAATATGATTTACCACATAGATTTGTTATGTGCACTAGATGAGCTGACGTGTATCAAGTATTTAGAATAGTGTGTGGTACATAGAACACATTAAATAAAAATTAGCTATTGTTGTAAACTGCGATGAAGGAAAGGGGATTACAGTTGTTAGTTTTGACTATGGTTGTTTTTTGGAACAGAGGGGAAGTAAATTATTTTTGAGCAAGGAGACGTATTGGACGTATCCCGGCATCTATCTGCCAGAGGGCTTTTTCAGTGGCCTAAAAGTGACAAAGCAAAAATATCAAAGCACATTTCAAAAATATATTTCAAACCTGTTATAAATCTGGGTCAGGGAAAGAAAACTCCTTTCTACTCTCTTCTATATCTCTTGGCCTCTGATCTGGACTCAAGATTGATCCATTAGCCTGAAAAGAAAGAGGCACAACAAGAAACAAGCATTTATTTGGGATCCAAGAATTTCAATTCTGGGACCACAGATTCTGGTAGAAACCCAAGTAATGTGTCCCATTTGCAGGGTGAAAGCAAAGGGTTTTTATTTAGGAAAAGGAAGGGCGGTTCCATGAGTTGAAGGAAAGAAAAGTTTTCTGCGGGGGTTAACAAGCTAAGCTAGTCTGAGTTACGCACTGACTACTGATTCTACCTTCAGAAAGTCCACAACCATCAGCCTGATATAAAGGTGTCCATCCTCAGGGTGCCCGGGTGGCTCAGTCAGTTAAGCGTCCTACTTCGGCTCCGGTCATGATCTAACGGTTTGTGAGTTCGAGCCCCGCGTCGGGCTCTTTGTTGACAGCTCAGAGCCTGGAGCCTGCCTCAGATTCTGTGTCTCCTTCTCTCTCTGCCCTTCCACTGCTCTCTCTGTCTCTCTCTCTCAGAAATAAACATTAAAAAAAAAAAAAAGTCCGTTCTCCTGCTGACTTGGCAAGCAATTGGTTTAAAAAAAAAAATGTATGCCATTTTACCCAATCTAAAGGTTTTGGCCCAGTTCAAATAAAGATGGGTAAGGCAGTTTCCCTGTGGTGGCCACCCCAGCTCTATTTTGAAATGTCTCCATTCATGTCAGTTCTTCACAGAGCGACAGATCACCTCACTGTCAATTAGGAAGAATTTTCTGAGCTGGCATAAGGCTTCAGCCATTAACAAAAATGGGAAAATATTACCTCAACTCGCAACTTACCTTTCAAGTGAACAAGTAGGTGTCTGGTCAGCCAGCGTTTCCCCGGCCCAATTCTCAGGGTGTGGGCGTAGTCTTGGAAAAAGAAAAGCAAGGAAACTCGCAGAGCAGATAGTCACACCCTGGAAGGAGTGTGAGCTCCCCTGGAGCAGGTGTGCAACCAGTTTCATTCCCTTAAAGGTTACGAAGTCAGATGAAGCAATGACTTTGGTCAAGGAATATGCTTCTGAGACCGTTTCCGGCTTACCTCTGGATAGATCATCTTGATAGGGGCAGAATCCAGTTACTTGCTACTTTCCCAGATGATGTTACGACTGTCTATCTTTTAAACCAATTTCTGGTTCATTATTTAATCTTAATCGGAAACCTGTTCTCAGGTCACTAAATAAACATGAGGGTGAAATAAAAGACACAAAGTCATGTATAAATTCACTTAAGTCCTACAGGGAAAAACCTCCTTTTGTAATAATATTTTTTTAAAGTTTATTTTACTTATTTTGATAGAGAGAGAAGGGGGGGGGGCAGAGAGAAAGGAAGAGAGAGAATCCCAAGCAGCCTCTGCCCCTGAGCCAAAATTAAGAGTAGGGTGCTTAACCGACTCAGCCTCCTAGGCACCCCCAAACTTCTTTTAATGTTGGGGGAAAAGTCACCTCTTCTTAGATTGTCTGTGGGTCAGTTGCAGATTTGCTGTCCCTGCCCTCTGCCCTATATGAGAGGGGACTACATTTCCCAGAAACCCCTTGCCTCTTACTCCCAGGTCAGCTCGGCCAGTGAGAGTTCCTGGTGGAAGGCTGGAAGCTTGAAAGGCTGAGGAGAAAGCAGATGCTTCCTGAGGCATCTCCAGCTGAATTTCTGCTGTTCCGTTGGCTTGGCAGCACTCCTGTCTCGTTGGCCCAGCTCCTGCAAGGAGTCCTCACAATTGTCCTAACTCCTGCTGAACATCACTGACCCCTCCCACTGCTCTTCTTCCTCAATGGTTAGTACTAGCTCACTGCTCTGCCAGGTTCTGGGTTGCCTCCCTGGGTCCCATCTGGCCCCTCAGTTCTGCCATTATCCATATAACCAATCCCCTGTACCAAAGCCCTTCAGGGTGAAATATCTACAATGGTAATGTTTTTCCTTTTTTTTTTTTTTTTTTAAGTATTTAACTACTATAGAGAGAAAGTACTCTACACATGTTTTAGAACAAGAAAGAGGAAGGTCCATTTCTACCTATCTAGTTTTACATGGCTTATGGTATATTATTTTTTCATTTTGTCTCTCTTAATGGATAGCTTTATGGAGCAAACAATAAATCAGAAAATGTTTCCTGAACGATTTCTATAGTGTACTTTAGTCATAATTTAGGAAACTATCTGTGAGGATGACTGCTCTCAGCTCCCTGCCGGAAGCAAACAAATGCAGTTCATTCCGATAAAGGCCGCTGAAGGTTGAACTTTCTAGACTCTGGCTCTCCTCCTAGGCTTTTAAGATGTCTGTGCCGTTCCTTTTTACATTCTGAGGAGGCTGGAGCGTTAATGCTGCCCTCTAGAACCTTCCACGTCCTGCCTAAGTGCTCCACTGACCACCGTGAGCTCGGAAATCGCCACAGGAGCGAGTGAGACCCCGGTTGTGGCAGAATGTACTGACAGTGCAGGTCCATAATGGGCATTTGCCCATCTGTTGTATAGTTAGGGTTTTTTTCTCTTTTAAGAGAGTAGCTTTAGAGGCATTACAACAACCGAGCGTCCAGACCTCAGGGGCCACGGATGGCCTCATTAACAGGAGACTCCAAGATGGCCCTTACTTCAAACACTCCAAGAGACATGTAAGTGTACTTTCTGTCCTTCAGATGATGCCCTTTGGGTCTGGATACATTTGTAACGATTCTGCTTCACTAGGTCTGAAGTACCAGACGTGCTCGGGCAGGAAGTTCCTCTGATGGACCACAGGAAAAGACACCAGAATCTCAAAGCAGAACAGAAATAGTACAAACCAACCTGACAGAGGGCTTCAGAATTTGCAAAGTACTTTCCTAAACAGTAACTCAGTCTTGCTGAGGGTTTTGAACTTTGTTCTGACAAAGAAGACAAGGCCTGGACGTGCTCTCCTCAAACACATGATTTCAGAATTGACATGAGGTGATATTTTAAGTACTCTCTACTCCTACCCGGGCAAAGTCATTTTCTTGTGATATAAAATTTGTTATCGTTCAGGGCAACCCTTTAGAATCCATTGATGGAGGGGGCGCCTGGGTGGCTCAGTCGGTTAAGCGGCCGACTTCAGCTCAGGTCACGATCTCGCGGTCCGTGAGTTCAAGCCCTGCGTCAGGCTCTGGGCTGATGGCTCGGAGCCTGGAGCCTGCTTCCGATTCTGTGTCTCCCTCTCTCTCTGCCCCTCCTCCCGCTCATGCTCTGTCTCTCTCTGTCTCAAAAATAAATAAACGTTAAAAAAAAAAAATCCATTGATGGAGACAAGTGAACTCTATGACACATTCGATCTCAAAACTGTGCTTCTCTAAACAACAAGTCTATTTCCTTTTTTTCTTTAACAAGAGGACTTTCACTGGTCTGCGTTGTTGTTTTACTCTTCTGATCTCAGGGCCACACCTAGCGTAAGAGTGCTTAAACTATCACACAACTCTGACATTTTCATAAATGTAAAAACAAATCCAAACTTGCCTTAAGCCTGCTGAATCCAAGAATTCCACGTTATTAGATGCCATTTCACCGTAAAGTAACTGAGTTCTCTTTCTTAGACGTAAACAAATATCCTCAATCGACTTCAACACTCAAATAATGGCAGTACAATTCACTCCAATTCCTCTGGAACATCTGCTATTTCCAACATTATGCTGGGGGTGATGATGTAAATAAAGGAAGACACGAGCCTTCATGAAACTTTGGTTTAGGGGGAGAAACGGATTACTGAGCTCTTCATTTTTAACATAATAGACTTCCCGGGGCCCCCTGGGTGGCTCTGTTGGTTAAGTATCTGACTCTTGATTTCAGCTCAGGTCATGATCTTGAGGTTCATGGGACTGAGCCTGCATCCGGCTTCTGTGCTGGCAGCATGGTACCTGCTAGGGATTCCGTCTTCCTCTCTCTCTGCCCCTCCCCTTCTCTCTCTGTCTCTCTCTCAAAATAAATAAATAAACATTGAAAAAAAAAAGGATAGGCTTGTTGTAACTCTAGTGTTGAAGGACAGGCTAAAAGTTTTCCATGTAGTAATAACATTATTTTTTTAATCTTTTTAAATTGTTTTTAATGTGTATTTACTTTTGACAGAGAGAGACAGAGACAGGGTGTGAATGGGGGATGGGCAGAGAGAGAGGGAGACACAGAATCTGGAGCAGACTCCAGGCTCTGAGCTGTCAGCACAGAGCCTGACACGCAGCTCGAACTCACAAGCCATGAGATGATGACTTGAGCTGAAGTCAGTTGCTTAACCGACTGAGCCACCCAGGCACCCCAATACTTGACATTATTATATGTGTATATATAAGTATATATACATAGTATACACATATGTGTGTATGCATGCATACATATATACAACATATATTACTTATCTTTTCCTGGGTGATGTGCATTGAGAGATGATTCAGTCACAACCTGGATTGCTGCTGGGTTAGAAGCGCAGGCCTTCAGTCGTAACTGAACTTGAATCCAGCTCTGCCACTAATCAGACGTTGGCCTAAGCAGACTATTTAAATGATGCAGACTTTATTTTCTTTCCCCTATAAAATAGGGTAAAACAATAACTTTCGGAGGGTGGATTAAATTTAAAAATGGTCATAAGGCAACTTAGCATGCAAACCAGTACATAGTAAGTGCTCAATATACGGTAGGTATTATTTTCATGAGCTTTCTTCCCGAAGACATGTACACAGAAATCACAAAGTAGTCTGTACATGTTATGGTGGACACATAAAGCGAAAAGGAGAGTACGGTGCAGGGGTCTTCATAGTGTACCCCCACAGCGTCCTAGACATCGGCAGATGTGCCTTGGGTGCTGAGGGGCAGGGGTGAGGTGTGGAGAGGCTATGAAGTGTGGAGGGAAGAAATGACACCACCACCACCCCGCTACCCCTGTTGTCATTTCAACCAGAGCAGCTCTGGTGAAGTGTATGTGTGTGTGTGTGTGTGTGTGTGTGTGTGTGTTAATATTGGCCTTTCCTATCACATTGCACTCAAGAAAGGATCTTGTCTAAAATTACCACTGAGACTAGGGGTCTTACACTGACGTTCTCGTTTTGAATCTTTTCTCTGGAGGTTCTTGAGTAAGTCGGTCCTCACCTTCCTCGACTTCACTTTCTTCTATGATGTGAGTGATTCATTTATTGTCCTCTCCGGGTATAAAGTCCTGTCAGTTTTGGGACATGTGGGGAAACTATTGCTAGGCTGACTACCCCGAAGAAATACTTTCTCCTAGAAATGCCTCCCCTACTTGGAGCATGTTTGTTGGTTTGTTGATACTCTTTACTCGTATCACTTTTTGCTTTTCTCCACATGTGAACTCAGAGACTCCCTAAAAGTTTCCAGGCAGGCCATGGTAGCTCTCAAAGCAATTGGGTGGCGCAGGAGTGCTCTGGGATGTAGGTTCTGGAATCATTGTGCCCATTGGTCAACTCCAGTGTAAGTAGCTTTACCTGGAGAATGGCTTTCTCTCATCAGAATTACCTCACTAGTGTTCCCTCTACACTAGCAACTGAGTTCATTAAAATCCATCAGTTCAAGGAGAAGGCACAGAAGCATCTATGTTTTTTTAAATTTTTTTTAATGTTTTTACTTAATTTTGAGACAGAGAGAGAGAGAGAGAGAGAGAGAGAATGTGAGTGGGGGAGGGGCAGAGAGGGAGACACAGAATCCGAAGCAGGCTCCAGGCTCTGAGCTGTCAGTGCAGAGCCTGACCCAGGGCTCGAACTCACAAACCATGAGATCATGGCCTGAGTCGAAGTTGGACGCTTAACTGACTGAGCCACCCAGGCGCCCCATCTATTTTTTTAATATTGCAAAAAGCACATAAGAAAAGTTACCATCTTAATAATTTTAAGTGTGTAGTTCAGCGGTGTTCAGTATACCCACGTCGTTGTGCAACAGCTCTCTACAGCTTTTTCATCTTGCAAAACTGAAACTCATACCCATTAAACAACTCCTCCCAGCGCCCCACACCAAGCTCCTGGCAACACCTTTCTGCTTTCTCTTTCTGCGAGTCTGACTACTTTAGACACCTCTTATGAGTAAAATCATGCAGTGGTTGTCTTTTGGGACTGATTTATTCCACTCAGCTTAGTGTCCTCGAGGTTCATCCCTATTGCGACATGTTGACAGGATCTCTCTCTCTCTTTTTTCAGGATGAGTACTATTCCACTGAATGCATGTGAGACATTTTTTAAATCCACTCATCCATTGATGGACACTGAGGATGCCTTCACTTCTTGGTTACTGTGGATAATTGAGGTCCTGCTTTGAATTCTTCTGGAAATATACCCAGCAGTGAGATTGCTGGATCATATGCTCACTGAAGTGGGTCGACTTTCAGTGCTCTCCCACCACAGGCTGCCCGAGAAACTCAAAGAAGAATTCCCAGGTCACGTTTGAGAACTTGTATGCTGCTCAGAATCTTCTGGTGTTCTTCTGCCCGATTTTATCAGGAAGCGACTGCTCCGGGAAGAGGCAGGAGCGACTCCACAACTGGGAAAACCCCTGCTCTCCCCCAGTAGATGTAGAATGCTACATCTAATAAAAGCTTATCAAAACGCTATGTGGGCACAACCCTCTGAGGCATTCTAGAGTCAGCCCTCAGAACTAGAAACCACAAGAATACCCATAATGCAATTTAAAATACACCAGTTTTCACTCTACTCATCCGTAAAGTAAACAATTTACACGAAAATCCCTGCAGTCTCATCTCCCCTATAAGGGGAAGTTTAACAAGGGAAATTATTGGGAAGGTTTCAGTGATTTGGAAAACATTCAAGCCCAGCTTCTTGAACACTATGCAGCAGTATTATATGAAGTGGATTTTGCTTAATTGTTTATTCACAACGCTCCATAATTGAGCCACTAGGTACCATGGTGACAGAAATGAAGGTAGATGGATAGGAGTTCTAGAAGACAATGGGTTCCTTGTCTTTAATGTTAATTAGTTGGCCCCTGTCTTATATTCCATCTGTTCACATACTGTGACCTCAACATACATGCTGCATCAAGAAAAAAAGAACAAAATATACGTTAAATAATTATGATTAAATTTGGAGATTTTTTTTTTCCATATGGATCTAGAATGCTGATATTTAGAAAGTCGCACTGTTTCCACCTTGAAAATTACCTGAGGATATAACATTATTATTAAGGAGAGAATATTTTCATGTCTTAGCTATTTTGTCCCCTTTCTTAATCATCAGTTATACTTTACAGGAGAAACTATTATGGACAATTGCCAGGTAGTCATTGACCAGTGAGACATGAGGACACAGCCTTGGTCCAGGTACCACTCCGGGTTTAGAGATGAAGAAGGACCCGGGATATTGATTTCTTTAAATGCTAGTGGTGTTTCGGCTAATTTTCAAAGCAGTGAACCAGTCAAAACACCTGCATTGGGTTAGACTACCGTATATGGTGTCAGTTTTAACAATGATCTAGTTAACTCTATAAAGACAAAGTCTTGAAATCCAAGAGTCTTTTAAACATGAGGGAGTTTTAGTTTAAGTGAGTATTTTTAGTCTCAAAGAAAGAGAAGAATCAAAGTTTGGAAGTATAAACCTAAAAAATATTATTTAGAAAAACTGACCAAGAGGGACAATTGGAAACACGAAATACACATCTCTAGAAAACAAAACAAATGAACGGCAACAAAAATGAAACCCAAGCAATCTTTGGAAGGTGAAAAAGTCCACGTGGAAGTTTTTTTCTGTTTATGTTTGCAGACTCTAAATACCTACCTTCTTCTATCGGTTGTGGAAAAAAGAAAGAGGCGGTGAGATTTCTGACTTGTTTTCATGGTGAAAACAAATTTGAGTGACTATTGCACCTCCGATGGAAAAAGCATGAGTCGCAAGTTTGGGGCTTGCTGCTTTCCATGAACCTAGATGTTGGGCCTAAGTGGACAAAGGTACAACTGTACGGCTGAGTTGCATTTGTGTGATGGCCCCATGACACACACGCACAGAGAAAGAGAGAGAGCGAGAAGGGGAGGGGATGAGGGTGTGTGTTGTGGAGGGGCTGGGAGGGAAAGAGAGAGGGAGGGAGAGAGAGAAAGAGTCATCCTTTAAGGGCCAGGGGAGCTGGGAAAATTCCTGGGCCACAGTTGCAGATACCCCCCAAGAGGGAGGATAGAAAGAGAGTTACTGCATCGCTGTCTGAGGTCATTGCTTTTTATAATAATGGCTATACGTAAGAGGCAGTATGGTGTAGAGGTCAAGTGTACAGACTCTGAAAATGAGGCTACTTGAAAATAAATCCTGGCTTTACCACTGAGAGCTCTTGGACACCTAGCTCGTCATTCTGCACCTCAGTTTCCTTATTTCTAAAATTGGCAAAACAACATTTCTGTATTTCTTCGGGTTGTTGGGAAGGGGAAATGAGTCTCTTTATTGGCGCTCCTAGCAGAGCGCCTGGCACTTGTACGCGGTGTGAAAGGGGAGCCATATGTGCTGGTGGTCAAGGGGAGACCCCTGCTGAGCCACCTGACAAACCGCGCCGAAGAACATGCAAACTCTGCCATCCTGCTTCTAGAGCACGGGGCAGTGGGCTTCTTGTTTAAAGCTTTAGTAAAGCAGGGCACCTGACTGGCTCCGTTGGTAGAGCATGTGACTCTTGGCCTCAGGCTCGTGAGTTCAAGCCCCACGTTGGGCACGGAGCCTACTTAAACAAATAAATAAAAAAGAAATAAAATACAACTTCAATAAAGCTGGTACTTCATTAAGCCACTTGAGTCTGAAGTAGTCTCAGTCCACTCTTGCCAGAGCCTTAAAAACATCAGAAAATAAAAGACAAAAATGGAATTTGACTGCAAGTTTTCTTTATGAAAAAACAATCCTATTTTTTGTTTGTATGAAGGAAGAAGGCTTTCAAAAATCTCCTTTCCCAGCAGCCTCTGGGATTAGGCAGAATAACCACATGTGTATATAAGATCACAGGCCACAAGACTTGGGGCTTCAAAATCATCACCTGGTTAGGCAATGACCACTGTCTTAGATATAGAAATGGAAGAGCTCTTAAAAACTGAGAACAAACTGAGGGGTGATGGTGGGGTGGGAGGGACGGGCATTGAGGAGGGCACCTGTTGGGATGAGCACTGGGTGTTGTATGGAAACCAATTTGACAATAAATTTCATACTAAAAAAATAATAAAAAAAATAAAAAAAGAAATGGAAAACGAAGTATAACATGGGGAGGGGACATTTTAGGGAGACTAAATACAGTGGTTTGTTATTTCTAAAAGTCTGAAGCAAGGACCCCCGAACCTGAGTCTGTGCTTCAGCTTTGATAAATCCCTCTGAAAAGGAATGTATCTTATTAGATACATGTGGGTTTTTGTTTTTGTTTTTGTTTTTGTTTTTGTTTTGTTTTGTGATGAGGGTTGTTAGCTCGTTTTCAAAAGTTTTGAGCTTTGAAACTCAAAGTTTTGAAAGTTTTGAAAGGGTCTGTTACCAAAATCATTAAGATCCACTCGACTGGCAATGTATTCAAAGACTGAGTGACAGAGAGGAACAAATGTAGTGTTTTTTAAAGCTGCATTTCCCCTGTTACGTATGACCTTGGATACCTCCAAATGTTCTGTTCAAATTCCCAGATGATCCTCCAGCTAAAATGGTTTAGTACCACTCAGGTGCAGACAAACTTTTTTCTTTCCTCATGTTTTCCTGACACCATTTACCTGAGTCCCCAACAAATCATCTTGCCTATCTCTCACGTGAAAAACACAGAGAAACTTATTTTTAGGGGAAACATCTTATTGTTCATAGTAACCTAACATCTCTGAAACGAATATTGATGTGGGTTGTAGCACCAGAAGGTTAGAACAGGACACACGTATGTCAGTGGAAGAAACCGCTTTCCACACAGTCTGTAAGGCGGCAGGAGGAAAACGAGGCCTCACTGCCTTGCTGCTGAGGCTTGTGGCTGAAAGTCTCACGGGTGCCAGTGTCTCCTAATGAAGGTCTATCTCAGAAAAGACACCTGGGGCGCCTGGATGGCTCAGTGGGTTAAGCGTCCGAATCTTGACTTTGGCTCACATCATGAGGGTTAGTGAGTTTGAGCCCCACATCAGGCTCTGTGCTGACAGCGCGTAGCTTGCTTGGGATTCTCTCTCTCTTTCTCTCTCTTCCCCTCCCCCCACCAAAATAAATAAATAAACTTAAAAAAAGAAAAGGAAAATAACTGCCTCTTGTCTCCCTACGTGGTCAGTTCCTGTCACGCTGATATTCTGATCAGCTATCTGGGTTTTACATGGTTTAGATATTTGGTGTCATCCTTGGCCTCTTTACCAGGGAGGTAGTGGCTCTGAGCCCATAGAAGCAGCCACCCGGCCACGGCGTCACACTTGCATCGACACACACACAAAACACACACATACACCATAAAAACCTGCGCACGAAGGTTTACAGCAGCTTTATTCATAACTGCCGAAATTTGGAAACAACCAAGATGTCCTGTAGGAGGTGAATGGGTAAATAAACTGTGGTCCCTCCAGACAATGGAGTATTATTCAGCACTAACCAGAAATGAGCTATCGAGACACGAGGACACGGAGGGACCTGAAATGCATATTACTAAGTGAAGGAAGCCAACACGGAAAGTCTACGTACTGTATGATCCCAACTATACGACATTCTGGAAAAGGCAAAACTATGGAGACAGTGAAAAGATCAGTGGTTGCCAGGGGGTGGGCGGGGGGAGGGATGAACAGGCAGAGCCCAGAGGAGTTTCAGGGCAGTGACAATCCTCCGTATGACACTGTAAAGCTGGATACATGTCATTGCACAGTCGTCCGAGCCTTTAGAATGTACGACACCAAGAGTGAACCCTAAGGAACACTACAGACTTCAGGTGATCACCGCGTGTCAGTCTAGGCTCCTCCGTGGGAACAAATGTACCACTCTGGGGTTGTTGCTAGTGGGGAGGCTACACATGTGTGTGGGGAGGGGATACAAGGGAACCTGTTCCTTCCCATCAATTTTGCTGTGAACTAATGGCTCTAAAAAAGTAACGTCTTTCAAAAAAACATGTGCGTGCATACAGAATCTAAACATAAATGCTCTGTCATGTTCACCGTCCCTTGGTTTACAGAATACGGTCCAAGTCTTTTGACTAAGGTGGAGCATAAAAAACTAAGCCTACATAAGCCAAACTCTTCAACATGGCGTTCAAGACCCCCGAGGCTCTGCTCCCCTCCTCCCTCTCCCAACTTTTGTCCTTCCCAGCCTTTTCTTCCTGCACACCTCCCCTTCTCCATCCTGCCGTCTCCTGGTGCCTTGAGATGCCCCATTGGAAATGGCCGTCCTCTGCCTCCATGTTTCCTCCAACTAAAACTCCCCTCACACCCATCACATCTCCATCCCACTCTCTGCCACCATCACAACACACAAGACCCATCTCAAACACCCTTCGTGCTTCGACTCCCTAAGCCAGAAGCCATATCTTCCTCATCTGGGGATATTATGCATTCTTCTCACTACAACAGTTGTTAAGTTTTTCTCCACCTTTGGGTATGTCGATCCCACCCAAGCCCCCCGCTCCTTCTTGCCTACCCCAGGCTCTGCCATATTCACCTACTATGAATATTGAGGCCACGGGGGTAGAAAATACTCAGATGAACAATAAAAAAGGTCGGTATAACATTTTTCTTTATTCTATATTCATGAGTATACGATTTCTGCAGATCCTTGAGATAATAGTTAGTGAAAGGTGTATCCACATTCTATCTGAATGAACAATAGAAATGCATTGTGCATATGTAGGTACCTATGTTAGGCATGCATACAACACACTGGCACTTCTGGTCTTCTCTTTCATCCTGACTACTTAAACTTGCCTTTGTACTGGGCTGCTACCATCGAAGAGCTGGAGTATCCGGGCCCCGAATGGGTCCTTGCGTAGCCATCTGATACCACGTATTTATTTTACTAAGAGGCAAGCAGGCCACAAAGAATGCAGCTAGGTGGAGTGGAGCTTGGCTTCTTACCTCCTGTGCTTCAACGCAGGGATTTTGTCTTGCTCGTTGTAGCATTTAGCTCAGAGCCTGACACAGGTGTTTCTGAGATAGTTTCTTCCTATTCTTTCATGTCGAAGTTTTTTTTTTTTCTTATTTCCTTTCTGCCTTCGTTTGTATTAACTTTTTTTGTTACTGTTGTCACCAACGCTGTTGTACTAGATGGCACCCTGGACTCCAGGAGGCCCGAGCAGTGTGGTCCCTGAGCTGCCCAGGCATGGCCTCTGTTTTGTTAGCAGATACTGCCCTCTGCTGGTCACCGGGAAAGTGTTACCGATTTACTCTCGCTTTGCAGAAAAATGCATTCCAGGGGCCAGTGAATGACTGATGGTAAATGGGAAACAAAATCCTCCCAATGTTAATAATCTCATCCCTTTTCAACTTTTAAAAAACTCTGCAGTGCTACTTTCCATACTGTTAGTAACTCCAAATGTTTTGCAAATATTCTTAAAATTCAAAACTCCGCATTCACTGCCTTTCCGTTTTATATTCCTTTCTGTGTAAAGCTTATTATAACATCTTGAATAAAAGGTGGTCTTGATCTTTTAGTCAGATTTTTTTTTTTCTTCCTTTCCAGTTCACTTCAGGACCCTTGGTGGTGGTGGTGGTTTGTTTTGGTACCAAATCCGGTGGAGTCATGCACAGGATCTGCGTCTCTGTAATGAGGCAGTTGGGGGCCAGGACAATCCTCAAGTTTAGAACTTTAATCCAGATATGGTTCTAGAACTATCTAGCGTGGCTTCCTCACCGGGGACAAAGGTCAAATGAAATGCCGTACATGAGGGGCGCCTGCGTGGCTCCGGCGACTGAGCATCCAACTCTTGATTTTGGCTCGGGTCACGATCTCGTGGTTTGTTGGTTCAAGCCTCACGTCAGGCTCTGCACTGACAGCACGCAGAGCCTGCTTGGAGTTCTCTCTCTCTCCTCGCTCTGCTCATGCGAGTGTGTGCACTTCCTCTCTCTCAAAATGAATAAATAAGTAAATAAATAAATCTTTTTAAGGAAACAAATATTGTACTTGGAGACATTTGGAAAACTCTAAAGCGCTACCTTCGTATGAACTATGATGATTATTTCTAAATAAAAAAGATAATTTTTTTTAATATTTATTTATTTATTTTGAGAGTGCGAGAGAGTGCCAGTGCCCACATGCATGTGTGCAGGGGAGGGGCAGAAAGAGAGGCAGAGAGAGAATCCCAAGCAGGCTCTGTGCTGTTGGTGCAGGGCCCCACATGGGGCTCAATCTTACGAACAGTGACATCATGATCCGAGCCGAAGTCAGGAGTCGGGCACTCCACCAACTAAGCCACCCAGGTCCCCCAAAAAAGGACAATTTGAATGAGAGATAATAGGTGTTATAATATGAAGTGAAGAAGAGATTCATAAAAAGGAGGCTTGACTTTTTAAAAATTGTAAAGTGTGTAGTGACGTATGAATGTATAAAGTTTTTTACCTCCTTCCCTAGAACCTTCCAGAATAATATAGAAAATGACTCATTTTTTCTGAGGACGCTTGGCAAAGGACAGGAAAATGGATTTAAAATCTAGAGAGTCCTCTTAGCCCTGTGATTCTATTTTTTTAAGTACAAGAATAAGAGTCTATCTAATGACAGCATATAGCCTTTAAATGCTTTATATCTTTAAAATAAAAATAATAAAACTGCCATTAAATGTGCATTTATTATGACCACATAAAATGGACTCTACATACACTGTACCCTCAGAAGAATCTTGCTTTATTTCTTTCTCTAATAGGGGAGGACACTGAGGCTCAGAAAAGGTAAGAAACTTATCCCAGGTCACATGACTAGCAGATGATCCTTAGGATTCAAACCACGGTGGTTCTGACGTAGCTGTGTGTTTAATTGGCATTTACCTCCTTAATTTATGCTCCGTTAAAAAAAAAAACCATCAAAGGACAAGTGACAGTTGATTTCTTAGGAATTATTCTGCTTTCCTTTGCTTCATTCTGCTAATATAGGCTTGGCCAAGAACTAAATTCTGAATAAATCGCCTTGTGATTGCGATCTAACAAAATGAAATACTCCTCCTAAGTTCACTGCGAAAACAATACACTGCCTTTATAACTAAAAAATGCAGTCTGAGTATAACATTTAAAATGAATTAATATTGTTATGCATTTTTACTTTCAACTCTTTTGAGTGACATAAAATGCCTCGTGTCCCAAGTACGCTGTTAAATGTTACGAACAATTATGTGAAGAGAAATGAACACAGTCAAGGTGGAATTATACTTTAAAAAGTTTAAGTTCTGGCCTGTCACTAAATACAGTTGTGAGTTAATTCTCCAAGTTTCCTGTAAAGAGGAGGTAGATTAACCTCAACATAAAACCGACAGGATATTAACAAAATGAGTCTAAATATTAAACGATATGTATGATACATTAGAAACTTCACATGCATCATCTCATTTCACCCTCACCAAAACCCTCTAAAGTAGGATGTTTTGTTCTCATTTTCCAGAAAGGTAGCTCCAGCAACCTTGTCGAAGTAAGGGCACTGGGCCAGTCAGTGGCAGGACCTGAACACCCTAACTTAGAAGGCAGACAAAAGGTCTGGGGCTCTGGCCAGTCCGAAATCTACCCATACTTGTCACCCCTCAGCATACAGCCCAGTTCTAACGCTGCCTTCGGCCCAGACTCCTCCCAATTGACTTTTGAGGATGGAGTTCTGGACTCTAGTCTCTACATTGGGTTGTGACACCAGGTAAGCCCTTTCTCCGCTCTGACCCCTACCCTGAGTCCCTGCCTCCTGACCCGGTGTGTGGCCCATAGGGGCAGGTGACCCCGTAAAGTGTGTTTATCATGAGCTCAAAAATCATGAATAGGTCCATTTCACACCTGTGGCCCTGACAAATCCAAGTCCCTGGACACCCTGTGAAACAACCCAAAAGGCCACTCACTGGGTCTTTGAAGACAACTTTTGCCCGGATTCTCCTTCCACTTTAAGGAGTTTCTTACTTATTAGATGGTATCCTGATCAGTCTTGACGTCACAGCCCCCAAATCCTTGAACTTAACTTGGAAGTCCTCAAAACATGCCTAAAATAGAAATCTTTTCACTACATTATGGCTAATATGATTTTATTTGACACATGACATGAAAAATAATTCGTCTCTATACGTAAAGGCTAATTGGTTCCCAGGCAGGTCTTTAGCCATTGTGAGGGTCACCAATGTCCTTAAAGCAAATCACTTTTTGCTTCAATTGGCCAGGGGTTGTTTCTGTTGTTTCAAACAAACAAACAAACAAACAAACAAAACCCCTAAAAGATATACCCTCTCTCTCATGCCGCATTTAGTAATCATCCGTATACTTCCCTAGGGGAGGATTGTTGTGTGTTCCCATTTGTTTTCCCCAAAGTGTCTCCAATTGTTGATAAATGTAGAAGAGAATGACTTGAGCCTGTTTTTTATTTTTTTCTTCTAGATTTTTCTTTTTCTTCTACTTTTTTTTTTTTTTTTTTTTTTGTTTCTCTTTACATCCCCTGTGGTTCTTCCTCATTCAGGCTTTTCTAAAGGAAGGGAAGCCTCGGACCCCATCCAGAGTCTCTGCCAGTGGGGGAACTGGCAGGAGACTGGAGGAAGGGAGTGAGATCAAGGATTCCTCCTCCTCTCTCTCTCTCTGTCTCTCTGAGAGAGACAGAGGCTGTCTCTCAAACGGAAGCCACTGCTCCTCTCAAGACAGCTGATGCTGCACGACCCTTTCCTTCCCGGTTTGGTGAGGCCCACCCCTCACGCTGTCCCTTTAGGTGCTGGGGGGTACACAGCTCTGTCACTACCAAGTACCTCCCTGGACTTGTACGGCTCCTTAGGCCCCACACATACATCCTTGAAAAATTCTCCTTTTATAAATAAACCCCCCTCAAAGGTTTCCATTTCCCGCAGACCCTACCTCTCCTAACATCCACACAATGTAAGAGATCCTGCCCTGTGCAATGAAATCAGAATGGGAGCTTTACAAAGGTGGACTATTCTAACCAGCACTTCTGATGGCTTGCCCCCCGCCCCCCCGCCACCCCCCGCCCCGGACAGCGTCCAGGAGGGCTTGATGCCTGTTGCTCAAACCAAGAGCATCAGCCTCACCAGGGAGCCCGTGAAGCATGCAGTTCTGGGCTCTGTCAGCGTCTGCCCAGATGCATTTGTACACATTCAAGTTTGGGACACACTGGTCTTAATTATCTGGAAGTCTAGGATTCTACCATACACGCACTCCCC